>NC_135960.1:50350647-50528675 GCF_053455715.1 Rhinoraja longicauda | reverse complement strand
GCAACTGGCTTGAAAAGTGATTGGAGATGAAAGGATGATGATCAAGGCTCTGTGATTTATTTGGGAAGGATAAAATAGAATTACAAGTAGTCCACTTGAAAGATATCTGGAGCTCGGTGCTAAATTATAACATGTCAAATTTCATTATTTATTCTTTGGGTTATTTTCAGAACCAATTGCAGATTCAGGAGGGAAATTTGGGAGATGAAGTGATGTGGAAAAAGATTGATTTTGTGGGGTGCCAGGATGATGTGGAAAGGATAGGAAAGGACTGTGCCAATGGGATGTACTCAGTTTGAACCAAGCTGGGCCATGGTTCCAGCAGAACGGTAAATGGGATCATAGTGAGGTATGAAGGTGGATATTGGGCAACATACTGATCGGTTATAACAGTAAAAAATAAAAATTGAACAAAGTACAGTAGGAGTCAGAAATTCAGCTTCATTTACTGGAGATATCGATGGAACAGAGGGATATAAAATAAATGAACTAAGAGTGGGTGATGAATGTGTGAGTAAAACATTTGAACAGATAAACAAATTGGGTTGTGTGGCCTAATATTCATTTATTTCTGAAGGAAATGACAAACATGTAGGAACTATTGAATTGTTATCTGGTGAGAGAGATGTGTGAGGTGGTGGATTAACTTTAGTGAACTGGGAAGGGTAGGAAATTGTAAATTGTGTTCAGGAGAGCTACCTTGATCAACATTTTTTTGCATAACAAAGGAGACATAGTTGGTTCTACGTTTGGGAAATGCAGTGGGAAACACATGGAAAATAGTGTAGATTGATAATGTGAAATCCAAAGTAAAACATATTAATTGCTGGAGAACTTAATTCATTAGGATGAAAAGAAATATGGCAAGATAAATTGAATCCAAAAGCAAAGTATTGCTTATTCGGGAAATCTGAAATAACACTGTTCTGGAAAGTGTTATGCTAAGGCATAATCAGATGCAGAATTAACATTGCAAGACAATAAGCAGTAATGTGTTTGGATTTGGCTACCCCCAAATTTTCCCTGATCTCTCTTGCAGAATGAATGAGAAGGGTTTGTTTCCAGTGGTGAAGTTTTGCGCAACGCGAATGGAGCGTACATTTTGAGAAATGTTCTGTTGGTTGGGACATTTTAGTAATTTCTGTTCCTTTGGGTGGCAAGTTTTGTCGTCCTCGGTTAGTTCTGCTCATTGGGATGTGATTGGAAACTAGTCACCATGTTAAAACAATCATGCAATACGGAACAGTCAGCACAGAAACAGGCTTTTGGCCCATTATGTCCATATTGATCATGATGCCAAGCTATAAGGAAACATTGTTTTTTGAGTGAGAATTGGGAATTTCAGGAACTTTGGCAGTGATAATTGCAGGGTTTCAGAATGGGTACATACTTTGTTGCATTAATGTAGAATTAATGGCTTAAGTCTGTTGTATTGCCAAAACATGGAAGCAACGGTAGCGCAGCGGTAGAGTTGCTGCTTTACAGCGAATGCAGCGCCGGAGACTCAGGTTCGATCCTGACTACGGGTGCTGCACTGTAAGGAGTTTGTACGTTCTCCCCGTGACCTGCGTGGGTTTTCTCCGAGATCTTCGGTTTCCTCCCACACTCCAAAGACGTACAGGTATGTAGGTTAATTGGCTGGGTAAATGTAAAAATTGTCCCTAGTGGGTGTAGGATAGTGTTAATGTGCGGGGATCGCTGGGCGGCACGGACTTGGAGGGCCGAAAAGGCCTGTTTCCGGCTGTATATATATGATATGATGATATGATACAATGCATAATTAGAAAGCTGATTGGGAGGGTCTTCATGAGCAGCAGCAAAGATTAACCATGAGGTGTTTTTGGAAGCAGCGCAATATAAGTTTATCTGTGTTGCATCAGTCTGAAGAAGGGTTTCGACCAGAAACGTCACCCATTCCTTCGCTCCAGAGATGCTGCCTGTCCCGCTGAATTACTCCAGCATTTTGTGTCTACCTTCAACATAAGTTTATGTTTGAAGGAGGGAAGGTTGTTTACTTTGTCAAATTCTGGAATGCGAGTGTTATTTCTTTCAGAGGCAGCTGAAGAGCAAATCAAGAATTCAGCTGCAAAAACCGTGATCCTTTAGGCTACGATTCAGATCAGTGATTTGCTTGCTCTACAGTCAACATTGTTTTATTATGTTACAATGCTGTGTGAGCCATCACTTGAATTTTTGAATAGCTATTTCTACCAGAATTCTTTTGACAGCTTTTCATTTCCATTTTCTGAAGCCTGATGCCTGGAATGTGCAATGTATCAGCAGGCATCATTAGCTTTGCTTTGCAGGAGAAAGAAATTACAGTTATTTGTAGAGCCCTTTTTTCCTGAAACTGGAAGTGTTTTTTGTCTTTTTGACATTTTGTTTTGACCTTTAACACTCCACCTATACACATTTACCAAGGAAATGATTTCTGTGATTCCTCTTTATGTAAATGTTTATGATTAATTAATATCCTCCACCTATACACTCCACCTATACACATTTACCAAGGAAATGATTTCTGTGATTCCTCTTTATGTAAATGTTTATGATTAATTAATATCCTAATATTAATATTCCTATCATAGTGGGAGCCTGTTAAATTAATCTGCCAAACAGAATTTATCAAATACTTTTATGCAAAGGTATTTGAATATTGGCGGCACCTTTTTTTAATATTTGGGATTTTTTTTCATAACCCCTCAAAATCATTTGGAAGTTGGTTCTTTTAACTATAATGCATTTTGAGGACCTGTGAATTTGCTTTAGAGCTCAATATATTCCAAGGTCACGAGCATGTTGCAATATGTGACATTGCTGCTACAACTAGAAATATGTGTTCAGTTACTAGAACTGTTGAAGAGCTCAGTTTTTATCATTTATACCTGTGGGTGGCATGGCGATACAGTAGGTAGTACTGCTACAATACAATACAATATATCTTTATTGTCATTGTACAGGGGTACAACGAGATTGGGAATGCGACTTCCATTCAATGCAATAAATTAATTAGCTAATCAACAGAAATTTAGACAACCCAGAGAAACAAAATTAGATTTATTCACAAAATGCTGGAGTAATTTGTGACATTGTTGAAAGGCTGGAGCGATTGGGCTTGTATACACTGGAATTTAGAAGGATGAGGGGGGATCTTATTGAAACATATAAGATAATTAGGGGATTGGACACATTAGAGGCAGATAACATGTTCCCAATGTTGGGGGAGTCCAGAACAAGGGGCCACAGTTTGAGAATAAGGGGTAGGCCATTTAGAACGGAGATGAGGAAGAACTTTTTCAGTCAGAGAGTGGTGAAGGTGTGGAATTCTCTGCCTCAGAGGGCAGTGGAGGCCAGTTCGTTGGATGCTTTCAAGAGAGAGCTGGATAGAGCTCTTAAGGATAGCGGAGTGAGGGGGTATGGGGAGAAGGCAGGAACGGGGTACTGATTGAGAGTGATCAGCCATGATCGCATTGAATGGCGGTGCTGGCTCGAAGGGCTGAATGGCCTACTCCTGCACCTATTGTCTATTGTCTATTGTCTATTGTAACTCAGCAGGTCAGGCAGCATCTCGGGAGAGAAGGAATGGGTGACGTTTCGGGTCGAGACCCTTCTTCAGACTGATGTCGGGGGTGGGACAAAGGAAGGATATAGGTGGAGACAGGAAGATAGAGGGAGATCTGGGAAGGAGGAAGGGAAGGGAGGGACAGAGGAGCTATCTGAAGTTGGAGAAGTCGACGTTCATACCACCGGGCTGCAAACTGCCCAGGCGAAATATGAGGTGCTGCTCCTCCAATTTCCGGCGGGCCTCACTATGGCACTGGAGGAGGCCCATGACAGAGAGGTCAGACTGGGAATGGGAGGGGGAGTTAAAGTGCTGGGCCACCGGGAGATCAGTTGCGTTAATGCGGACCGAGCGCAGGTGTTCAGCGAAGCGATCGCCGAGCATGCATTTGGTTTCGCCGATATAAATAAGTTGACATCTAGAGCAGCGGATGCAATAGATGAGGTTGGAGGAGGTGCAGGTGAACCTCTGTCTCACCTGGAAAGACTGTTTGGGTCCTTTGATGGGAGTTGAGGGGGGAGGTAAAGGGACAGGTGTTGCATCTCGTGCGGTTGCAAGGGAAAGTGCCCGGGGTTAGGGTGGTTTGGGTAGGAAGGGACGAGTGGACCAGGGAGTTACGGAGGGAAAGGTCTCTGCGGAACGCAGAGAGGGGAGCGGATGGGAAGATATGGCCAGTGGTGGGGTCCCGTTGTAGGTGACGGAAATGTTGGTGGATGATATGTTGGATCCGCTGGCTGGTGGGGTGGAAGGTGAGAACGAGGGGGATTCAGTCCTTGTTGCGAGTGGGGGGAGGGGGAGCAAGAGCGGAGCTGCGGGATGTAGAAGAGACCCTAGTGAGAGCCTCATCTATAATGGAGGAGAGGAAGCCCCGTTTTCTGAAGAACGAGGACATCTCGGAAGCCCTAGTCTGAAACACCTCATCCCGGGCGCAGATGCGGCGTAGACGGAGGAATTGGGAGTAGGGGATAGACTTTTTGCAGGGGACCAGGTGGGAAGAAGTGTAGTCCAGATAGCTGTGCGAGTCGGTGGGCTTGTAGTAAATGTCCGTCACTAGTCTGTCTCCTGTGATGGAGATGGTGAGGTCCAGAAACGGGAGGGAGATGTCAGAGATAGTCCAGGTATATTTAAGGGCAGGATGGAAATTGGAGGTGAAGTGTATGAAGTCAGTGAGTTCTGCATGGGTGCAAGAGGTAGCACCAATGCAGTCGTCGATGTAGCGGAGGTAGAGTTCGGGGATGGGGCCAGTGTACGTCTGGAACAGGGATTGTTCGACGTACCCGACAAAGAGGCAGGCGTAGCTAGGGCCCATGCGAGTGCCCATAGCTACGCCTCTGGTTTGGAGGAAGTGGGAGGAGTCAAGGGAGAAGTTGTTGAGGGTAAGAACCAGCTCTGCTAGGCGGAGGAGAGTGTTGGTCGATGGGGATTGGCTGGTTCTACGGTCGAGGAAGAAACGGAGGGCTTCGAGACCATCCTTGTGGGGGATGGAGGTGTAGAGTGACTGGACATCCATGGTGAAAATGAGGGAGTGGGGGCCTGGGAACCGGAAGTTATCCAGGAAATGGAGAGCGTGTGAGGTGTCTTGGACGTAGGTGAGGAGGGATTTAACCAGGGGGGATAGGATGGAGTCGAGGTAGGTAGAGATAAGTTCGGTAGGGCATGAGCAGGCAGAGACAATGGGTCTGCCGGGACAGTTGTGTTTGTGGATTTTGGGTAGGAGGTAGAATCGGGCCGTGCGGGGCTGGGGAACTATGAGATTGGAGGCACTGGGTGGTAGATCGCCGGAGATGATGAGGTCAGTGATGGTGCTGCTGATAAAGGTCTGGTGTTTATCGGTGGGGTCATGGTCCAGGGATAGGTAGGAAGAGGTGTCTGATAGTTGTCGTCTGGCCTCGGTGCGGTAGAGGTCAGCACGCCAGACTACCACAGCCCCTCCCTTGTCAGCGGGTTTAATTATTTAAACAAAATTTAAACAAAATTAGAAACAGTTAAAACAGTATAAAGTGCAAATAGGTCTGTGCCGGGTCAATGTGGGACGTGACCATCCGAAGGAGACAGTTCATGGGGGGGCACTCAGCAGGACCGGTTCAGAGCAGCTATAGCTCTGGGGATGAAGCTGTTTCTAAGTCTGGAGCGGGAGTAGAAGGCCTTGTAACGTCTGCTGGATGGTAGAAGTTCGAACAGAATATTGCAAGGGTGTGAGGAGTCTTTATGAATGCCGGTGGCTTTCCTGAGGCATCATGTGTTGTAGATGCCCTCCAAGGCTGGAAGCTGCGTCCCGATAATCTTCTGTAGACTACCTGCTGAAGAGCTCTCCTCTTCGCCTCCGTGCAGCTGAGATACCGCACAGAGATGCTATGCGTTAGGATGCTCTCTGTGGTGCAGCGGTAGAAGGTCGTCATCAGCTGTTGGGGCAGACCAGTCTTTTTCAGTTTTCTTAGGAAAAACAGTCGTTGCTGTGCCTTCTTGACCAGCGCAGCGGTGTGACTGGACCACGTGAGGTCCTCCGAAATGTGTGTGCCCAGAAACCTGAAGTTGGAGACACTCTCCGCACTGTACCCGTTGATAAAGATCGGAGCGTATTCCCCATTATGTGGCCTCCTGAAGTTGATGATCAGCTCCTTGGTCATAGAGGTGTTTAGGGACAGGTTGTTGTCTGAGCACCAGTCTGCCAGTTTCTGCACCTCCACCTCTGCTCTGTAGTGTGTTCATCACCGTTGGTGATCAGCCCGATCACCGTTGTGTCCTCTGCAAACTTAACAATGGTGTTGGTGGCGAATGCAGGAACATAGTCGTGTGTGAAGAGGGAGTAGAGCATGGGGCTCAATACACAGCCCTGTGATGTGCCGGTACTCAGGGTGATAGTGGAGGACAGGTGCGGACCCAGTCTCACCCAGTCTCACCCAGTGAGCTTGGTGGGGATGACTGTGTTGAAGGCAGAGCTATAGTCTATAAATAGCATCCTCACGTACGTGCCCTGTCTCTCCAGATGAGTAAGGACAGTGTGAAGAGCCAGAGAGATGGCGTCCTCTGTGGATCTGTTTGCCCTGTATGCAAATTGATGCGAGTCCAGTGAGGCAGCTCCCAATTAAAATGACTAATGTTCAATCTGATGCTGTCGGTGTGTGTTTGCATATTCTCCTGGGTTCTTGTTTCTTCTCACGTCCTGAAAATGGTAATGGGTTTAAATTGTGTACATTACCCTTGGTGTCTGAATGGAATAGGAGAATCAGGATGGAGTTGATGAGTACCTGAGAGAAAATAGATTAGAGGGAAATTTCATTCGGGAAATGGGATTGATACAATTATTCTGAGAGCATTGACGTATTGGGTTGAATGGTGGGATCCTACCTCACAAGGAAATATGAGAAATTTAAATTGGTATTCATAATTGTGCAAAAAAGTTCTGTATACAGCGTCATTTAAAAGGATTGGACCCGGTAGATTCATAGATGATATCATGTCTGTGCTTGTCGTAAGTGCTCATTGGTTAGGTGGTAATTTGTGATTTCCAGTTGTTTGTCAGCTTATTATGTATAGGCAGTTGCATATTAAAGGTCTTTGCCAGATCTCTGGCTAGATTTTACATTGTCCTAATAATGTCTTGCAAAATCTCCAATCTATTTCAAGGAGGCCAAAACGACAGGTTTTGCAGCCCATTTCAATTGCTAGCAGAAGCTATAGTAAGCTTGCTTTTCTGGCAGTCGCAGAAATCTGTTGTTGAGATTTATTTTCCTGTAACTAAAGTATGTCAGATTCTATTAGTGCCGTTCAGTTTTCTGCCTGAAGCTAGGTTGCGCCCAATAATGTGAAGTGATTATTGCTTAGAAAACACTAGGAATATAAAGCATAGATTTGCTACAAAATAGTTTATGATAAGCAAATATAAAGTTTGTCCTGTAAAACAAATTGGTCTTTATAGTTGAACAGCAGTAGATGTGAATCTCTTTAAATTGTGATGTATGACTTTGGTTGTGCCCCATGTAAGTATTCGTAATTGTAATTAGAGACGTGTAGATCTAATGTAAGCTTCATAAGATAAAAATCAAGGTGATTTTTGTTTAAATGTTATAAGTTGAGTTCATTATAATAAAATGATGAGTTCATTATAATAAAATGATGAAATAATTGTATCTATACAAGCCCATTTATGACATGGTGGCTACCTTTTCTTTTAACAATCCTGTTGCAGAGTTTGATATTTTCAGATTATCAGTCTACAAATTACTTTCTAGTGTATTTGGAGTGTAGCAGCCTATTTACTAATTATATTCTCCACTTGATCCAACTTGATGCCATCTTATAATCTACTATTCGTAAAATTTGTGTACAAATTTGCATTCATCATGCAAATGTTTTTAAATACTTTTGGTAAATATATCTTTTCTGCTTGCATTGATTTGCTTTTTGTAGTCGATAACAAACCTGAGCAAGGAGATGGAGTCGGTGATGAAGGACATAAGGAGCACGACGCAAAAGAAATACATAGATTATGGGAAGATTCCTGGTTCACCAGACAATGACTTTCTATTCATGTATTCAGTAGCTAGGTATGAAAGCATTATTATTTAGTTAAAAAATTATTACGCTCAGTGTTGATTAAATAGTATTTTTAATTATACAATGTGTAAAGTAAATTGAATGATTTAAATTCAAATCAAATGGTAAATATTTTTAAGCAATTTGTGTGTTTATTCTATTTTTCATGGGGTATTGAGACACTGCACGTTTTTGTGTTTTTGTGCATGCAAAATGTGTTTAATTCTGATCTCTTGTGCTGTCTTCATAAAATTTGTACGCTTTCTCTTTAACCATGTGGATTTTGCAGGGAGATCTAATTTCCTCCCATGCCCCAAGGATATGGGTTGATAGGTTAATTGGCCACTGTAAATTGCTCCTGGTGTGTAGGGGAGTTGTAGAATCTGGGGGGAGTTGAAGTGCATGAAGAGAATAGTTTGCAGAGGAAGTGAGTTCAGAGGAAGGGATTATTCAGAAAGCTGCCAATCAGCTAATGTGACTTCCCATGTTGACAGGAAATGTGGTAAATATATGGCGAGGTGCATGTTCAGGAAATTGTGGAAAGATGTAGTAGGCCTACATTAATGTTTCGCTTCTTGGGATTTATTTTGCTGTTTCACATCTCTCTTAGCTTGAAAACTTGTCATGATTTCAACACGCATAACATGTTATTCCCATTGCTTTTACTTCTGGCCCTTGAGCTTGTAGATCTTGCTTTTATGTGTAGGAAGGAACTGCAGATTCTGGATTAAACCGAAGATAGACACAAAATGCAGGAGTAACTCATGTTACCTAGACTCACAGGACATCCATCCATGTGGCTGAACATGAATTTTAAAACTTTCTACTCGTGTTGGAAATAATTATCTATATTTAAATGTTAACCAAATAGATGGTAATTTTGGGCCATATCCATTTCTTGCTGAATGGGATTATTTGCAGAGAACCCCCCTCCCCCCAAGGGTTAATGTGGCAACCCTTGTTGCTTATGATATGTATACCAGTGACCTGGATGTTTATAGAGGAGGAATGATTAATAAATTTGCAGATAATATGGAAATTGATGGAATTGTGGATAGCAAGGAAGATTGTCTAAGGCTATAACAGGATATAGATCATTTGGAAAGTTGGCTGGAGTGTTGGCAGATGGAATTGAATCCCTGGTGGTACATTTTGGAAAATTAAATACGGGTAGGACATCGACAGTAAATAGAACAGTGCTCAGGGATGTTGACAACAGAGGGACCTTGATGTTCAAATCCTTAACTCTGAAAATGGCAGAGTTAAGGATCGGGCCTTCCTCACCGGGGCGATTAAGCTCCTGAATCGGGAGGGAATCTCAGCCATTAAATTATAAGAGCCATCGGGTAGAGAGTCAGAATCATCTTGTCATGTTAGGAGTATCAAAACTAGAGGGCAAAGGTTTAAGGTGAGAGAAAGCCTTAAAGGGGGTTTGAGGGGAAAGCTTTTTACACAGAGTTTGATATCCAGAATTTGCTTTAAAGGAGACTAGACCAAGTGGACCTTTGCTATTAAAGGAGACTAGACCAAGTTGGGTCCATTCCTCATAGAGGAGGAACAGGGAAGGGGAGAGGGTGTGACTGTGAGGCCTGGACCACAATGTTTAAGAGATATTTAGACAGGCAATTGAATAGGCGAGGCATAAAAGATTACGGACCAGGCAAAAAGTCGGCATGGGTGTGGTGGGCTGAGGGGCTTTTTCTGTGTTGTAGAGTTCTATGACTCTAAGAATTATCCATGCAAAGTTAACGGGCTGGATTGTGCTTGATCCTTCTTGCTGCCTGTGGTAGCTGTGTGGTGACACGAACATTTTGCAGCTGCATGACTCCCAAAAGATTTGTGAGAATTTGGTTCTCTTGCATTCCATGAACAGTGGTGACTCAGAAATAGTTTGTGCATGCAGCGTGATCTGGACACATTAACACATGAGCTGATTAAGCAGTCACTTGATTAGCTCCCCATTCACCTCAACATTCCCTTCACCTCTGGCACATAGTGGGGGCAATATGTGCTATCTAAAATTGCGCTGCAGTCAAATTGGCTTATCTAACAGCACCACTCGAATACACTACCACAATCACCATGTAGGGCGAGGACATGAGACGCATGTCAAAATTGTACACCATCTAATGTATCTCTGGTCCTTCCGTTATCGCTGGGTCTAAATCTTAGAACATCCAACCCAAAAGCACTGTGAGAGTACCCTCACTAGAACCACCAGTAGCTCAGGAGGCTCGTTACCACAGCCATCTCAAGGGCAAGAAGTGATGGGCAATAAACAGTAGGTTGATAGCGATGCCCAGATCCAGTAAAGCGAATAGAAAAACAAAATCTTCCTGTGAAGCCATGTTGAATCACTGGCTGCATCTCTGTGATTTCCGTTAAATAATCCATTAGGAATATGCCAAGTTAACGGCAATTTCACATTACAACGATGGCAACCAAAAAGAGATTTTGAGTTTGTATTGATCGTATTCAACTTTGCAAAACAGAAACTTTCTTGATCACTTGCAAAAATGGAATGTAATGTGGGCTGGTGCCAGATCCATCCCATAATCGGCATGTCATAGGATCATCTTGTTTTTGTGTAACTGGAGTTGTATTGAAGAATGCCTTTTATTTACCTTTTTAAAGCTCTGCAGGCATCTTATGTCATTCCCTTTTCACTCATTTTACAAACAAACAAAAGTAATTGATGAAATTATTCATTAATGCATTAATTAATAAATGCAGTTTTCTGCATTTATTGCTACTTGGGTCTTTGTAGTTCTAATAACTTTTAAAACACATTTCAGTTTGTGCCTCTATTAATTGATAGGATTATATTAACATTTATCTTCAACCACAATAGTTTTTAAGTGTAATAACCCTCCCAAAAAGTGCAAACTGCAGCTTTTTTAAAATACTGTGAGATAGTTTTCATAAGATGGTTTAACACAGATCTGAAAAGAATTAATGTTGTTTTAAAACTTCGTCAGTCATAGAAAAATATACTTACATTTGTAGATAAATTCAACATACTGAAATTCATGTATATTTCCAAGTTGAATAGAAACATCATGCTTTTCTCTCCCACTTGCCCATGGGTGTGAAATCTTCTGTCTCTGTTTCCATCATTATTAGGATGTTAGAAGTTCGGTGAACAGTGCAAATCACTTCAGGAGTGGAAAATTCTGTTGTCATACAAAACCTCTTATCAGCAGAAAACAGATGGATTCCTATGTAAAAAAAAAAATCAATGTTAAATTGCATTATTCTGAGCAACAGAGAGGATTTGAAACCGTGGTAATAACTAGGGGATTGCTTTCTGCAGCTGCCAGTGCAGATTGCTTTTGTTCTTGTTAGAACTTTTAAGCAGAAACCCGACAGGCAGAAGATAATTTTTCTTAGTTTCCATCCAAATAAATATATATATTTCTGTATATTCTTCTTGCTTATAAAAGTCAGTGAAGTATTTTGCATGCAGAAATTATAAACACATTTTAATTTAATGCAACAGGTTGAATTTGGAGCTGGAATTGGTTCATCGAGGAGGAAACCTGTGTCTAGGAGGAGCAAGCCCTACTTCCAAAAGATCCTGTTTAAGTAAGTGGAAACATTATATAATTGTAATGCTTCTGATAAATACGTACAGGTATGTAGGTTAATTGGCTGGGTAAATGTAAAAATTGTCCCTAGTGGGTGTAGGATAGTGTTAATGTACGGGGATCGCTGGGCGGCACGGACTTGGTGGGCCGAAAAGGCCTGTTTCCGGCTGTATATATATGATATGATATGATATGATAATTATTACCGCTGCCTGTGTACTCTCGCTACTACTCTTTCTTTCTCTCATGTAGTGGTATTTAACCAGACATTTTATTGTGAACATTACTTGAGGATAATCCTTCACATAATTGCAGCCTATAAAACTGTAGAAGCTCACAATGGTTTTAGAAAAATTGGCATATCAGCCTAAGCTCTTAAAACTGGAATGTACATGCATCAATCCTGGCTTTTGCCAAAAGGGCTGAAAGAATCTTGAATAAGTTAATTTTTTAAATATTATTGGCTTTCTGCATTATTATTTAAATCACACTTTCTGCAATTCTGTTCATCTTTCGAGGGGAAAAAAAATCTTCTTTGCAATTTCTATCACTGCTTGAGACCAAAGTTCCTGAAGTCTGAAGAAACATCCTTTGAGCGCATATTTCATTGAGGAAGCTCAATTTGCACAGTGGCAATAGAAACAAAGCAGCCAGCTGCACCAACCTGCAGTAAGCCTGCTGCATCTGTCCTGTTTATTCTTTTCGATTCACTGTAAAATGTTTAAGGATTTTCCTCCTTTTCAGTTATGTCATAACGTATTTATGGCAAATCTCACAGTAAAATTAAAATTTATGATGACCATATTTTGTGTTCAAAATTACAATTTGATCCTTTTTCACTCTGCATTAACGTTTGACAAGCAAGTCAACGCTGTGGTAAAAGCCAGCTTCTTCCAGCTTCGTACCATAGCTAAAATCAAACCATTCTCCAATTTGACGACATTGAAAAAATCATTCACGCATTCATTTCCTCCCGCCTAGACTACTGCAACTCCCTATACACTGGGATCAGCCAATCATCCCTGTCCCGCCTACAATTGGTCCAAAACGCCGCAGCGAGACTCCTGACGGGTACCCGTAAAAGGGACCACATCACCCCGATTCTTGCCTCTCTCCACTGGCTCCCAGTACAATACAGAATCAACCAAGCTCCTCCTATTCACATACAAAGCCCTAAATGGGCTTGCACCCCCCCCCCCCCCCCCCCATATCAAAAATCTTCTAACCCACCACTCTATCTCCAGGTCCCTCAGGTCAGCCGATTTGGGGCTACTCACTATCCCGCGGTCTAGGCTTAAGCTCGGGTGTGACAGCGCTTTTGCGGTTGCAGCTCCGAGACTGTGGAACAGCATCCCTCTCCCCATCAGAACTGCCCCCTCCATCGACTCCTTTAAGTCCAGGCTCAAAACCTATTTCTACTCCCTAGCGTTTGAGGCCCTCTGAGAGGGCGCTGTGAACTGTTTATGTATGTGCTGTTATGTTTGTGTGCCATTGTATGTTCGTTTCTTAATACCTGAACTGATGTACAGCACTTTGGTCAACGTGGGTTATTTTAAAATGTGCTATACAAATAAAACTAACTTGACTTGACGTTTTCGCAGCATAAGGGATTGCTATAAATGATGGCTGTTTGCAAAATCTTTTGAGATGGGATTTTACATTATACAGTTCTACTGAATGCTGATATTGGATAGTTAAAATCAGCCAAGATCTAAACACCATTCAAAATCAAAAATCAAAATCAAATCAAATTTCTTTATTGTGATTGTAATGGTGCATTCAACGAAATTCAGGCGCACTGCCTGAGCGGAGCTCAAATGTACAAGGTAAAAAATAACAATTAAATAACAGTAAAGGACTGAGGAAAATAAAAACTGTTCATACCCTTCGTGCGCACACTGTGACACACACACAGATTCACACACGCATACGCATTATGCCTAAGTATGCACCCTTATCAGAATATAAGATATTGCACCTTGTCAGAATATAAGATATTGCACAGAATAAAATTATTAAAATAAATATTATAAATGAATATATCAGTATTGCACAGAGGTAGGTATTGTACAGTAAAATTTTACAGTAGGCTAGTGGAATCAAGGGATATGGGGAGAAGGCAGGCACAGGTTATTGATTGGGGACGATCAGCCATGATCACAATGAATGGCGGAGCTCGCTCAAAGGGCCGAATGGCCTCCTCCTGCACCTATTTTCTATGTTTCTATGTTACAGTATATAAATATTGTCTATGGTAGGGGGGGGGGGGGTGCTTTCAGTGCAGAGTTCAGTGTGGTGATGGCCTTAGGGTAAAAACTGTTTGTTAGTCTTATGGTGTGTGCTTTGATGGACCTGTAACGCTTTCCTGATTTCAGAAGGGCAAACAAGTGGTGGGCGGGGTGAGATGGGTCCTTTAGGATGTAGGATGCAGGATGCCTTCCGCAGGCAACGGAAGCTATAGATGTCTTCAGGGCAGGCAGATGTGTGTTGGTGATCTTCTGGGCTGTGTTGATGATTCTCTGCAGAGCCTTCTTGTCAGCCGCAGAACTGTTGCCACACCACACCAGGATCCCATGTGTCAGGACACTCTCAATGGAGCAGCGGTAGAAGGACACTAGCTGCTGTTGTGGCAGGTTGACTTTCCTGAGTGTTCTTAGGAAGTGAAGCCGCTGTTGTGCCTTCTTAACCAGAGAGTTTGTGTTGGTTGACCACGTGAGATCTTCTGAGATGTGGGTGCCCAGGAACCTGAAATGGAGACTATATCCACACTCTCCATTTATGTGCAGTGGGGGATGGTCACCCTACTTCTTCCTGAAGTTGATGATGAACTCTTTTGTTTTTTTTGGTGTTGAGTACCAAGTTGTTTTGTGAGCACCAGCCTGTTAGCCTCTGTGCCACCTCCCTGTAAGCTGACTCATCGCCCTCACTGATCAACACCGCCACTGTCATGTCGTCTGCAAATTTAATGACTGTGTTCATGTTGTGGGTTGGTATACAGTCATAGGTATAGAGAGAGTAGAGGAGGGGGAGAGTTGTGAAGCCCCTGTGCTGAGTGACAGAGTGGGAGAGTGGTGGGGGCCCATCCTGACTGACTGCGGCCAGTCCATTAGGAAGTCCTTTATCCAAAGGCAGATGTTGTGTTCGAAGCCTAGGTCGGACAGCTTGGAGATCAGTCTGCTGGGTATGATTGTATTAAATGCAGGGCTGTAATCAACAAACAGCAGCCGTGCATATGCTCCCCGTTGTTCTAGGTGGAGCAATACAGTATGGAGGGCAGTGGCAATGGCGTCATCTGTTGATCTGTTGGCTCTGTGTGCATACTGGTGTGGATCCAGGGTGGGTGGGGGAGCAGCCTTGATGTGCTTAAGGACCACTCTCATGATTATTGGTGTTAGTGCGACCGGCCTGTTGTCGTTAAGGCAGGTTATGGCTGTCTGCTTCGGAACTGGCACTATTGTAGATGTTTTTAGGCATGCGGGGACAATGCACTGTGCCAGGGATAGATTGAAGATGTTTGTGAACACGTCAGCTAGTGCAGTCTCTGAGAACCCGTCCTGGAACTCCGTCCAGTCCAGCTGCTTTCCGTATGTTGACATTACGGAGTGTGCGTGTGACATCAGCAGTCTGTCTGTATGATGAGGGTCTGGCTGTTGGAAGCTGGAGCTGGAGCTGGAGCAGTGGGCACGACAGTCTCTGTTCTCTCCACCTCATGACGGCCAAAGAAATGGTTGAGCTGCTCTACCAGTGAGGAACGCCGCTATCTGCCGCTTTTCTGAAATGGTTTCCAACAGCCACTGGTGGACGCGTTGGTGTTGTTATTGTAATTGGTGATGTGCCGTATACCTTGCCAAGCACGATGGGGGTCTGAGTTGTCGAAGTGGTTGTCAATCCTTCTCTTGTAGGCTGCTTTGGCGTCTCTGACGCCCCTCTTCAGGACGGACCTAGCCGCACTGTACAGCTTTGTATTGCCGGACCTGAAAGCCCAACGTTGCAGGCTTTTAGCAGGAGTTGGACGTCTTTGGTCATCCACGGTTTGTTATTGGGAAAGACATGGATGCGTTTTGTGGTAGTGACATAAATCTGGTAGATCTTCAAGATATCCGCCTGGGGAGAATCAAATAAAATAGTGACAGAAATATCCCGACAGTTCTAAATCTCCCATTCTGTCCCTTTTATTATCGATGCTTTTCAAAGTGAAAATTAACTTTGCCCTTGACAGTGGTTTTGAATAACAACTTCTACTGATCCTGGAATGATTAGCCTGTGTGCTCCCCTTACATTAAACAGGGATGGTTGAATATCTACCATTTAATCATTTAAATGGAAGCAAGTCCTCAACTTTAAAATTTTGAATGATGAGCAGGGGAATAGGCTCCTGTTTCACATTAAATTGCTGCAAGATTCACACCTCTGTGGTTTAATGGGAACACAAAGAGGAAAAATGTTTTAAATTGTCTCGGTTTTGTTCACCGTTTTTATGTTGTAGTGTAGCGGGTGTGCGAAATGGGCGAGGAGCCAGGCAAATTCCGTAAAGGCTTTTATTTCACACAGCACACTACTCTCTGCTTCAGTGGGAGACTGAAGACTACTCTCGCGCCAAAACCCCTGCTACATATCTCCGAGCTGGGGGCCGTCCCTGGACCTGTCCATCACCGTGCCGAAGGGTTCGATGTGGGAGTGGCCTGACCCCTGGGAGCCACCACAGTAGCAAGTTAAAAAAATGATTTGATTATGTTTTTAAATAGTTATGGATGCCTTTGATAAAATCTCTTAAATCTTTGACAACTGCAAAATTTGAGTAGTTATTAAAACTGAATGTTACAGTTTTTCGATGACAAATATTTTGTAGGGCCTGCACTTGGTCCTATAATCCCACCAATGTTTTGCTTGTTTTCATTATTGAGTAAATCATGGCTCGATATTGAACCCAGTAAACCTATTTTGAAAGGTTTGAGTAGCTACTTTGGCATCTTCAATTGTGGAATATAAAATACTCAAAGACATGGTTTGAAAAAATTAGTACAATGTTGGCAAAAAGAGTCAAAAATTTTAAAAGACTGCATCATAGGATTCCGATACAGAAGAAACAATGTATTAGATTCTCTATCATAACTCATGGTGTCCTTTCCTGTGATATTTTACATCCAGACTCATTGATATTCAAGGGGAATTATTATTTGTCTTAATATTCTTCAAGTACAATTCAGACCTGCCAACTTGTACAAGGGAAATGCAGTATCTTTCAGATTCTTTGCTCAATTCTTTGTAAAATGAAGGTTACAGGGAAAGTATTGAGGGAACTCTTCCATGCTCTGATGTTTTTTCCCTCTTGTTTTAAATAAACATTTGATCAAGTTATGAGAAACTATTCAAGAACATGGACACCTTCCCGCCCTCGTACAAGATTGGCAGAACTACACCATTAGACTCATTAGGAAATGATCATCAACAATTCATGACATTCACAATAAAACAGGGAAAAAAAATTGTGGCTGTTTGTTATTTTATGTGATTTGTGTGCAATCCAGTAATGTCATGTTTTTTTTGGGGTGGGTGGAGGGGAATTTTAGCAGATTAGGAAATTATTACAAACAATTGAGATCATTTTGAGTATTGAAGGGGCTGAGGAGGATCTGTATACAATTCACCTTGGTTAGTTTTTAAGTTATACTAGACGAAGTGGACCCGTCGGGTCCAAACCTCTCCTGCATTGGTGCAGCACCCCATCCCCATCCCCATCCCCCATCCCCCCCATCCCCTTCCCCCCTCCCCTCTCTCCCTCCCCTCTCTCCCTCCCCTCCCTCACCTCTCTCCCACCCCTCTCTCCCTCCCCTCCCTACCTCCCCTCCCTACCTCCCCTACCTACCTCCCCTCCCTACCTCCCCTCCCTACCTCCTCCCCATCCCCTTCACCCTCTCCCCTCCCTCCCCTCTCCCTCCCTCCCTATCCCTTCACCCCCATCCCCTTCACCCCTCCCTTCCCTCTCCCTCCATCCCCCCACCTCTCTCCCCCCTTCCCAGCCCCCTCCTCCCACTCCACCCCTCCCTTCCCACCCCCCTCGGCCCAACCGTGGAGCCGTTGCTGGGCGGGGAGTGCCCCCCTGGCCGTGTGCCAGCAAGGGGGGAGAGGGGAAAAGCAGTGACATCGGCCCCGTTTCTCCTGTGGAGCCGAAGCGTCTCCTGCAGCTCGGCTGCAATCTGCGGGGGGGACGGCATGGACCTGTTGCCGGGTGGGGAGCATCTCCCGGGGCCGTGGGTTGGTGAGAGTGGACAGGGAGAAGGCACTGACCTCGGCGGCATTTATTCCTGCTGCGAGCGGCGGGCGACGGCCATCTTGTTGGACCCTCTGCCACAGCTTCTGTGGCGCGCTGCAGTATGGGAGGAAGGTCAGGCACGGGGCAGACTGAGGCGGGCACTGGTCCTCTCACTGGTCCTCTCGCTGGTCCTCCGGGGGGGGGGGGGGGGGATGGATTTATTAAAGTTATAAGGTAAATTGTTTTTAAAAAGTAACGAAAGTAGGTTTATTCACACCATAGGGAAATGGTGAGTAGGGTGGGCCAAAAATTGTGCTATCGTGTACTGTTTTGGCTGTGTAGAGGGCAAGGGCATGGTACACACATACACACAAACAAACCGAGAGTTTTAGTAATATATTATATATATATATATATATAGAGAGAGAGAGAGAGATAGATAGATAGATAGATAGATAGATAGATAGATAGATAGATAGATAGATAGATAGATAGATAGATAGATAGATAGATAGATGAGCATCCTGTGTACAGATTGGTTATTTTCATATTGAAATAAGTCATTTTATGTCAGATCATTGGTTAAATTCCCCAAAGAAAATAACTAACCTTATGAATGAAAACCGTTTAACGTTAATCATGTTTGATTGCCTTGTTTTTCTGGGCCAACAAAGCTGAGAATTTAGAATTAATGTGACGCCCTTAATTCGCACTGAAAATATGCTTCATTCAAAGCATGGATTAAAAATCTGAAGGATATTGCATTTCTCTTGTATTTGTTGGAAGGTCTGAATTGTTCTTGGCGAATATTAAGACAAATGATAATTTAACTTGAATATCAATATGATTGTCTGTCATTATATGTATGCTACTCTTTTGACACCCGAGTTGTCTGGATGTCATCTGACAATTCATGCCTCAGGCTTGTAATTATCTCCAGCAGCTTTTAAAATAATTGAAGATCAAGATTGCACTGCAATTGATTGCTGTCACCTGCTTCCTGAATGCAGAGTAAATGAGGATGAAATGATTTGGCATCCGTTCCTTTTCTAACAGCAGCGTTCCACTCCTGAGATTCTGAAAATGTGGAAGATATCTCTTGAGCATTTAGCAGTGAAATCAGTTTAATTAACTTTGATTTAAAGCAAATATGCTCTTGAGTACTTGTTCAATAAAAATGAAATAATTTTCACAAATGTTGCAAAATGAATATATTTCTGCATACAATGAATGTCACTGGGTTAATGTTAGATCAATAACCATTACAGTAAATGTTCTCAGATGTAAACTAATAATTCTATTCAATTGTTTTTTTTCCCTGTTTGATTCTCCTTTATTATATTGACTATTACTTGAGTACAGTTCCGTGGATGCCAAGTCAGTCTTTTGTAACCGGTTCGAGTGTTTTTGTTCAGTTGTTCAGTTTATTATATTATTATTACATTAATAAATCAATAGAGACTTGCCCTACACATCTCCTTTAAACTTTGTCCCTCTCACCTTAAAGCTTTGCCCTCTAGTATTTGATTTTTTCCATCCTGGGGAAAAAGGTTCTGACTGTCCACACTATTTATGCCTCTCGTGATTTTATATACTTCTGTTGGTTCTTCCCGCTACCTTCAGAATTCTAGAGAAAACAATCCAAGCCTGTTCAACCTCTCCCGATAGCTAATACCTCTGAATCCGGGCATTTGAAGTGCCAAAAAATGTACTCTTGTATTTCCTATGTCCATATAAACCACACCCTGGTATTGGATACGATTAAACACAAAATGCTGGAGTAACTCAACGGGCCAGGCAGCATCTCTGGAGAGAAGGAATGTGTGACGTTTCAGGTCGAGAAGAAGAGTCTCGACCCAAAACGTCACTCATTCCTTCTCTCCCGAGATGCTGCCTGTCCCGCTGAGTTACTCCAGCATTTTGTGTCTTACTTTGATTTAAACCAGCATCTGCAGTTCTTTCCTACACATTGGATACGATTAGCTATTCAACCCAAAAAGAGAAACCCATGGAGGTTTATTACAGCCTGCATAATGCAAAGTACACAAATTAGCCAATTTGTTTTCCTTTGATTAATTTTGAAAATAAGTGCAGAGAATTCTAACTATTCTTGAGCAATCGTCTTCTGGAGAGGCCGTCCTAAACTGCTCAAATTGATGTTGCATGTTGTTGCATGTCAAACTTTGGACTTTCCTGTCAAATTTTCCCAAATAACTTATTGCATCAGTTTGATAGGGCAATCCTCACCTGTAAAGTTTAAAACTGAGTATTAAACCTGCCCTATCCCCTAAACTTCTGAATTGGACATGGATTTTCAAATAATGTACACATATCTTTTAAATATTAAAATATGTACCATTTGTACCAACCACTTCCCTTGCTATGAAAACCATCCTAGATCCTGATGTTAACGAACTAGTCCTGTATTGATATATTGATATAAATACTTTACCCACTTATCCTTTAGCTATGAATGATAATATTTCTCATCAGAAGGACTTTCCGACTATTTTTTACAAAAATTCCTTTTATAGGACTCAAGGTCCATTTTCCAGATACGTTTGAGACCGTGGAGTAAAAGGTTTTGTTTTGTTGTGATTTTTATGCCTTAACTTTTAATTCTGGGCTAATTCAATTGTAAATGGATGGATAAAAGACAAATACACAGCACATAACTATACATGCATGTGAAGAAAGGGGCAAAAGTAAACTGCTGGAAGAACCCAGTTGGGTCAAGCAGCATCTGTGTGGAAGGATGGTCGATGTTTCAGGTGCACCGTCTGGACTAGAAGTAACGACTATCACTTTGTCTCCACTGATGCTGCTTGAGCTGCTGAGTTCTTCCAACAGGTTTGTTTTTGCTCCAGATTCCAGCATCCATGGTCTCTTTAGGGGATGAAAAAGGATTTACTATAAAGCAAGACCAAAAAGGAGAACCTCTACATGACACAGCAGCTGAGATGTGTTTGAATTGTTTTGACTTATCTTCCACCGTGCTTATCTGAATGTACTTTTATAAAACATGTTGACTTGTAGGTTCCATTATTGTGACACTGCTATAACTATATGAGGTGAGCAGAAAGTCAGATTCCATTTTATTCCATTGGAAAAATATGACATGATCTCACGCAGGATCAGTTAATTGCATACGTGCTTCTAAAAAGCACGTATTATAAAAGCAAAGTTGTGCAAAGTATAGAAGAGAGGGTGGAAACAAGGAGCTGCAGATGATGGTTTATATCAAAAATAGACACAAAATGCTGGAGCAACTCAGCAGGCCAGGCAGCATCTCCAGAGAAAACGGATGGGTGATATTTCAATAGACAATAGGTGCAGGAGTAGGCCCTTCGAGCCAGCACCGCCATTCAATGTGATCATGGTTGATCATCCACAATCAGTATCCCATCTAAATTCCAGTGTATACAAGCCCAGTCGCTCCAGTCTTTCAACATACGACAGTCCGGCCATTCCAGAAATTAACCTAGTGAACCAACGCTGCACTCCCTCAATAGCAAGAATGTCCTTCCTCAAATTTGGAGACCAAAACTGCACACAGTACTCCAGGTGTGGTCTCACCAGGGCTGGTCTGAAGAAGGGTCCCAACCTGAAACATCACCAATCCTTCGTTAATAAGTTTTTTTTCATAGTTCAAAAAGAAAGTTTATAAGAGTTTACAACAGGATGTCTAAGAAACCTGATCTTGAACTATTTTCAGTTTTTTAAACAATTAATTTATTGGTGAAAAGTATTTGTACAGTACATATATCCAGCTATCCAGATCCACCTGCTAAATGTTGCCCATGACTACTGATCAACTATCTTGGATTTTGTGGAAGAAAAAAAGTCCTAAACTAAATAAGGGGGAAAATTATTGTAATTGGACAGAAGCATCTACTTTTCTCTCCATCCCTATTTTTGAAGTTTTTCCCAAAGTAACCTTTCGAATGGACTCATTAATAAAGGTAATAACTTTGTGAGCAAATGGAGGGGCAGTACTTTAAAAAGTTTTTTATTTTACACTTTTTTTTCATTATGGCAGTTTATATTAATCCACACTAAATGCTTATTCTCTATGTGACCTGTTCCATTAGTAATTTTTAAATTGCCACAATTTCTCTGAACTATTTAAAATAACTCCAGCAGAACTGTACATTGTGTCAAAAAAAGACACAAAGTGCTGGAGTAACTCAGCAGGTCAGGTGGCATATCTGGATAACATGGATAGGTGACGTTTTGTGGTGTGAAACCCTTCTTCAGACTGATGGTGGGGCAGAAGAGAGGAGGGGCAGGACAAAGCCTGGCAGGTAATTGGTGGATACAGGTGGGGGGGCGGGGGGGTTGATAGTCAAATGGCTGGACAAAGACAAAAGGATTGAAGAATTGTGAACATTCAGTACATTGTGTCCTATAGCCTCCTTGAATTCCTTGACTTAATTGGTTGGAGTTGTCAAATATTTAAATCCTCAGCTACTTAGACAACGTTGTTTAAATTGAATTATTAGTTTCTCAAGAATATAAATGTCCACCTTTGTATTAAAATAATGATTTTTGTTTCAAGTTGCTTACTTAAAATGATTCCATGAGAGAATAGTGACCAAAACAAAAATATCCACTTCAGGACAAGAAAACCTCTGATAACTATCTACTATTTTTCATCAATTAATCAATCAACGTCTATGTTGAAGCAGGCACAGAAGAAACAGCATGCGCTCTTGGGAGTTGGGGGAATAGGGCTGGTGCTGTAGATGGCGATAATAGATTTTCTGTAAATGATAGTCTGCATATGTTGTGAAGGACAAATCTGCCAGACTGTTCACCTGTTGCCCATTCACCAATGCATAGTCCAAATTCGTGACAGTATCACAGTTCCTAATCTTCTCTCAAACTTGCCCAAGATGAAAACCATTGGATAAGTGATAGCATGCACTAACCACCAAGGCCATATTTAACCAACAATAGCTTTGGCACACCCCAAAAAAGCCAAAGTCATTCAGTCTAAAAGGAAAATCTCAGTAGATACTACTCATTCTAATCCTAAAATAGCACACCAGGATTTTTTCATGGCAGCGTTTAAACTCAATTATTTTAATTTGCTTGACTGGTGATGTTTATTTCATTCCATATAAAGTCAGGGTGCAGCTAAATATGGAAACATTTGAGACAATGGATGCTGTAATCTACGACAACGCCAAACTGATGGAGGAACATGGTGGGGAGACAGCATCTGTGAAGGCAGGATGGTCTATGTTTTGGATTGAGTCCCTGCATAGGGTGCTAATAATGCAGAGACTTGACCTGAAAAGTCAGCCATCCTGCCGCTGCATATGCCTCTGCAGATGCTGCCTGACCAGCTATTCCTCCAGTAGTTTTGTTGGAGCTAAATATGGCTGAGTTTAGTTCTCAATGCTTTCAGTCTATGCCATCAAGTAGTAGATGGGGGTGCCTTGAGGGTTCCGCTCCTGCTCCATTTTTTCCAAAACAAGTCAAAAGATGCCCTTTTATAACTCTAAAATTATGAATGACTCATTGAAATGAATGGTGCTTGACTTTTGTTTTGTGGGCAGGACCAGATGGACAATTTAAAGTCACTTGCAAGAACTGTTGATCTTAATACATAAGTCCTGAACTCTTTGCCAGGTCTTCCTTGCGGTTATTTTTGAATATATCCAAAGTTGCACTCTTCATATAGTCCAACAGCAAGGATAGTTATTTCCCATTGCTACCAAAGATCTTGGTGAAAACCCACACAGGTCACGGGTAGAACGTACAAACTCTGTACAGACAGCACCTGTAGTCAGGATCGAACACGGGTCTCTGGTGCTATAAGGCAGTAGTTCTACCGCTACTCCACCTTGCCGCCCAATTGTGAGATCCAATTGGCAGGTCAAATTTGTCGCCTGCGATCGGGACTGGAACTCCAGTTGATCCGTTCCCATAGTTAGCTTCCAAGACTGACTTTGTGGGCCATTTTTTGCGTCCTCCAGCATCCTGAGTGGACCATTCCAGTACCATTCGACCTCTCTCAGAGGCCTTGTTCTCTGTTGGCTCGGCAATCTAGCAGGGGTTTGTAACCAAGGGTGCTGGTAAATTGGTGGTAGTCCCGTACAGGGAACCATGGTTAAAGAGGCGAATTGTAGGAATTGGTTACATTTGGATTACATTTTATAGTGTTTCGTATACTTTTATGTGATGAAATCAAGGCCTTTAAAATGCTACGGGAATTTACTTGGACAGTTTATCTGCATAATTTTAATTAAATTAAAACTGGTTTATTTAGGAGTTCAATTAAAACGAATCTTCACATGCTATCTATAATTCCCTTTTCCTCAAAAATGGCCAATGGCAAATTTGTTGATATTTTTAGGACTGATTTTTTTTTCTACTTGGTCTGGATTCAAGGTTCCCAACTCTTAATGATGCTCCAAGAGTTACTTGGAATGGAGTGCAACCAATGGACACAAGTGCAGTTATAATTCTCATAGGTCAGTGTTGAGTCTAAACTGCAGTTTGAGAACTTATAAAAAATTAATTTGTTCTTTCTGGTGATAAACTGCAAATAAAATAAAATCCCCAGATTAAAACACTTTATTTTGATGAATTCTTAATGTTTATCCACATGGGCAAAGAGAACTTGGCAATTATGACTTTACACATTGATGTCAGGTGCACTCTGTCAACTGCACGGCCATAACTCAATGTCTCCGTTTTTTTGTTCATTAAGTTTTGTTTTTACATTAATAGTATTGAAAGCTCCACAATCCTATTTGAATTGTTTTTGGAGATTCTGAATGGACGTCTGGAGGAAATGGAATCATAGAATGCATTTGACCTATATGGAAGAAAATGCTATGCTGCTCCTGAAGGGATCATTGCATATTAGCTGATTATTTAATAAATCATAAATTTCCTTGTATGGTGTCACTGAACTGTGTGATTTATGGTTTACTGCTCTCCTACTAATATTTAAAAAAATTAATAAGGGATAAATTGTGACTTCTAAATGTTTAAAAACAATACAATTTAACTTTGCTTTTATTTGTGAAATGTGCTGCCAAAATGAACCGTGTGTGCGCGTGTGCATGAGTGTATTTATGTTCAATCTAAAATGTAGAAAGGATCTCCATGGAAAATATGCTAAATTTACTTTATATCAAAGGATATAAGCATTATTAATACTACTCTGTACACACATTGGACAAGGGTTTATGTTTAGCAATGGGGTTCTTGGAAGTTCCACACATAAAGGAATAAAGTTAAAGGTTTTTTTCAAACAGATGACTAAACTTAATATCGAAACCACAGAAAAATTTCAGAACTTTAAGTGTCATCTGATCAGTTTTCTGCTCGGATGTTATCTGATCAGACTTCAAGAAATCAGACCTCAAATATGATGTAACAACTACTACCAACTGTCTTGCACATTGGCATGACACTCTCTGTTGAATAGGTTTGTAGGTTTTAAACAATGCACATATCATTTAAGTATTATTGCATAAATTTGCATAAACATCTTTATTAAAAAGAAGCTTTTTCATCCTCTTCTGAAAGTTGTGTACAACAAAGTTTTGTTTAATGTTTTTAAGAACATGAAGAAAGTAGGAATGTGTTACATCATCTTAAACCTTTTTTTTAATAAATTTCAGAGCAGTTGTTGCATGTGCTAGCTATGCATATGCGCCTTTTTAGAATTGACTCTGCATACAATCCCTGGGCACGACTTACACGGTTGACACAGGTTATTGATTCAGGGTAAGTACTCCGCTTTTTTCTAATTTGTGTAGACCCAATGAAGTAAAATGAAATCAATACATTTCAAGTTTTCTCACTGTAGGTTTCTCAAATATAGGAACAAGTTGTATTATTATAAGTACAGTACTTTGAACGAATGAATGATGCTTTATTGTCACATTTACCTAGGGTACCCAGGTACAGTGAAATGCTTTATTTTGCATGCAACCTCGGCAGTACACAAGTGTCATCACGTGTTGGCGCTGATAAAGTTACATAAGTACCAAGAGAAGCTGTTCTTCTACATTGGAAAATACCACACATTCTCTGCAATTCCTATCCTACAACGATCCTTGATTGTTGAAATAGTTCTGTTGCATTGTTTTTCCTTTTTCACTCTTCTAAAATAAAGAGCAAACGATTCAATAAAATGGGGCGGCCCAGTGGCACAGCGGTAGAGTTGCTGCCTCACAGCGCCAGAGACTCAGGTTCGATCCTGACCATGGGTGTTGTCTGTATGGAATTTATACGTTTTCCCTGTGACCGTGTGGGTTTTCTCCGGGTGCTCCGGTTTCCTCCCACACTCCAAAGACGTACAGGTTTGTATGGTTTATTAATTTCTGTAAAATTGTCCCTTGTATGTAGGATAGTGTTAGTGTACTGGGTGATCGCTGGTCAATGAGGGCTCGGTGGGCCGAAGGGCTTGTTTCCATGCTGTACCAGCTAAAGTCTAAAGTCTTCTTTCCCTTCCTTCCTAATTTTTTGCCTCCTCGAAATTCACTATCCACCTTCTACATTTAGCTTTTTCATACTTCTCCAACACGACTCTCTTTTCTGCATCTTCTCCATATTCTTTCTTTACCTTATTATCCAAAAAGAGGTGATGCACTGCATTTGTAAACAAAGTCTTTGGCTGGATTACATCTTCGATACAATTGCTAAGCAATATTCTAATGAATTATTTTTGGAAAACTATTTTTGGAACAAATATCATCTCTGTAATGGATTTTTGTAGTGGGAGCGGATACCTTGCCAAAATATACTTATCAAATTTACTAATTTGGGAATTCACTGCTAACGCAGGTTACATTTCCAGTTAACCAAGACAGAATATTCTGTCAGAAACTTTTACAAACTAGTGAAGATTTATTTAATTCGAAAGAACAATTCAATGGAATAAAGGATTGCACTTGATGTAACATTTATTTTAAATTGTTTGCGTTATGTGAATGAAGGTCTTTATTTAAACACTTTTTGTAAAATCCAAACTTATTGTGAAATAATTACTCTTATGCTTTTTATTCCCTAGAGAAACTGTCCTCGGGTCGCAGTTTAAGGTCAATAGCATTTGGAGTGGGTTAAGTAAAAAAAAAAACTCAGTGATAAATACTCAGTAATGATGTGTTCAGGAGCATCAAGAGATGTATTTTATCAATGCAAAAACAAATCTTCAGCTGTCATGCATACTTGTAACTGTGTAATTTCCACTTTCAGAATATGTGATGATGAGAAGCCAGATGTGCCATTATTATACCGAGATGTTCCCTCTCTTCTAATGATCCTTGTTTTAACTATGCCACAAGAATTGCACAAAGGCAAGTTTTAATTTGTACAAAAAAATGCTGCTTGTATAGAATAACCAAACTTGCATTTTTGCAATGAACAAAAATAGGATAACATTTTGAGTGTAACTATCAATTACTGGATGCCCTTGTATAGCAAATAAATGATACTATCTTATGTCTATTGCACTAAACAGTACTAAAAAGACCTTCAGTATGAGCTTGATATACTTATCAGCATTGTCTGTCCCTTTGCCTTGTTATCAGCTTGGTTGTACATAGCATGCTAAAGCTTGGAAAGCCATTGAGACATTTTATTTATTAGAAAAGTCCTTTTGATGACCTTCATTTGTTAACAGTACTGCGATCTGTGTGATCCTTCAATCTCAGCTCAGAGCCTGAGGGATAAAGATAGCAATTTACATTGAATTTTAGCAGTCACAATTGCAGCAATCATGTATAATAAGAGGTTGTACACAAAAAATGATAATTACAGTAATGCTTACTGGATGCGACATGTAATGTCAGCATATGGCCTCAGGCAGTGTAGAACGTGTGACGAATGCAAAATCAAAGCTTTTTGGTCATACTTATCAAATTTAATATATCTATTTGTTTTAACAGTAAATTGAAATTGGAAGCACCCATGAAGCATTATTAGCTGATTTAAGAAACTACTGCAAATGGTGAATTTTGCATGTTTTTATAATTAGAATAAATTTAGTATTTTTGGAAGAAAGGATTGCCACTTTGCAGAAGCGAATTCAACATATTTTTTAACCTGTAAGCTAGAACCATGGAATTTACGTTGTCTTGTTAGTGGTCAGATGAGAATTGGTATATTTTCCAATCCTATATTGATTAAACCAAAGTAAATGCCATGACACAGTTCATCCTGTGAAAGAAAATTGATCTGAGACACAGCTGCAAATTGAGTATTTTATTACAGGAAGGACTTCTTGATGGAGGTCAGAACAATTGTTGGTGCCGGTAGTGCAATTGTTGGGAGGGGTGGGGGAGGGGTGCAGACGCAGTTGATGGAAAACAAGCATGTACGAAATAGATTCTGAGCAAAGAAAAGGTTTAAACGTTAAGACACCGTCTCCAGACATGCCAAGAGTGTAATTACAGAGCACATACTGTCCTGTAGTGAGTGTATTGTTATCACGGAGGTTCTCCTAATTTTGTTCGGCATGGGTAATTTTAGAATATGGGTGATGTGGGAAGATCATTGAAGTAGAACTGCTGCAATATTATTTTGACCTTTTCCTGAACCAGTGATAGGTGAATGCCCTTGAATTTGGCTTATAAGGTTATAGAGCAAAAACTATTGAAGGATGAGAATAGAATTTATGAATGCATTCTATTGGCTCATATCCATAGGACTATGGTAGGCTGAGAATTGAATGGTACTGTTAATATGCATTAAAATATAATTGGATAATCATCATTAGGTACCTCTGCTACATTCTATGCTTTGATTTGTGCAGATTGATCACTTATTTCTCCTTTAAATTGTTTGATTATTGCTGCATCATTGCAATCTCTATAGCTTTAAACATTTTAATGTTTTTTTTAAATGTCAAAATGAAGGATTTCAGAACTAGAAGTTGTAATCTCTTTCTTGCATTGTATTAATATGCGACCAAATTAGTGGGCAGACACAGTTTAAGGTTTATTAATTTCAGTCCCAAATGGTCTGGTATGTCATTTTCATTTTGAAGACCAGCCAGCATTCTGATCTCTTGGGATGAGGCTGCCAATCTGGCATTACATTGCATACAATTTCTTGCTGTGGAACCACATCCGCTACAGAAGCTCATTTACTCTGGATCTTTGCAGACAAAGAAAGAGGACATCTTCATCCTGTCAATCTAAATTGAATTTGATTGCAGCTTTCAGGATGAACAGGCTACTTAAGCACAATCTTATACCTTGTCTCCTCATGGAAATTGAGGTTTTGTAATAAGTTTAAACAGGAACAACTTGGCAGTTCAGGCAGCTATAAAAACAAAAAACAAAAAACAAACAAGTAAATTATTTGTAATTTAGAAGTAAAATGATTAAAATGAGATCAGTCTTTCACCAACTCTTTTTAATCCTTTCTTCAATCTTCCTCACTTCCTATTTTAGGTAACACACCAGCAGCATTAGGGCAGGGAATGGATAGGCACTGTTTTGGATCAGGACCCTTCTTCAGACTAATTGGTGGAGGGGGAAGAAAGTTAGAGTGCAAAGCCTCATCTTGGGAACAGATGCAGCAGTGAGAATAAAAGGGGGTATCGTTGTGGGAAGCAGGGCGGGAGGAAGTGTAGTCAGGTAGTCTCTTTTAAGCATTCCCTGGCTCACTCTTTCACACACTTCATTGGGCGGTCTTTGCTATGCACTGTCACTTATACCTTTGTGCGTATCATCGCTTACAGCTTTGTTCCATTGCTTGCTCCCTTGTTTTTTCGCTGCTTGCTCTCATTGAACATGCTGCTTTGCCTATTCTTACGTGGCAATAATACAGTACAATACAATACAATATCTTTTATTGTCATTGTACAAGTACACAAGATTTTTGAATGTCACTTCCATATCGATGCTATCAAATTTATTTATATATTTGATAGCATCGATATGGAAGTGACATTCAAAAATCTCGTTGTACTTGTACAATGACAATAAAAGATATTGTATTGTATTGTATTATTGCCAGATTTGTACATTTTAAACTGCACACATATGCAATGTAAAACAATCAATGATTCCAGTGCTGACCCAGACTAGCTTCTTTCTTGAACTTTGGTTCAAGTCCTTTGAATGTGACAATTGGTCTCAATGCCAAGAATCTGAAGCCCTACCTCTTGCACAAAGTCTTCAGCCGGGAATGCTTGGTCTCCCAATTTCTATTATCACTTACATACGGCACAGGGAAATTATCCAAAGAATGCTGCCTTCAAAGTCGTACTTTTGGCTTACTTGTTTGGTTTTGTAATTCTGATTATCAGACCTCAACCTATTTTTTCCTTTGGTTATTTGTTCTGATACAAACAACTACTTTTGTCCCCTCTTCTTCTCTCCTATTTCACCTAACTTCAGAATGTTCAGCATGTTCTCTGCAGTTTTCTGTTTAACCGTGCTAAATGAGACATTGTATACAAAGTGAGATTTCCTGTTGACGTCAACAGAAATGTAACCTCCAGTCCCTTTGAGTACTTGAATCTTCTGTGACCACTGTATTTCTAATCTTCCCTGATCCTCTTTGTCTCATTCTCTCCACAATATTTCTCCAAAGGACCTTCAGCTTTTAACTGTGCACTGGTTTAGGAGAGAAATGTCCTTTGAAGATTCCTGCACTTGCTGTTTCTGCCTTTTTGATGGCCACCCTCTTACTGTCCTAAATCTGACGTTCAGGAAGTACTCTGAAGTAACCATCTCTGGGGAATGCTGGTCGAGGAAACACTCACATTCTGTGAAACAGTGGGTTAATGGAATTGGACAGAAGAGATTGCTAATGTGGCAAATGTTAAATAAAGCACCAGTTATCTATATTAATATTCAGTTTCACTTAATAGAACACAGTTTCCTTTCATAAAGTTCTGCAATACTGATATATGTCAAGAAGGTAAATAATTCAGTAAAATAATTTGACCAATGAAAATGTTAGAGGAAGAAAATAAGAATCATAACACAGCACTGTACTAATAGTGATATATTAATGTACTGCACTAATGACAATAGAGTGATCAGTATATACTCTTTGTCTTCTCTAATATGAAGATATTGTGGATTGCTTGAATATCACCTCTGAAACAGTTTTCAGGGAACAAATGTGTAGGTTGTGTGGTGTGAAGAGGCTGTCAACCTCATTGTAATCACTGTGAACTTGTTGCCATGGTGATGTGCCATGCAGACACATATGTGTACAGCTTCTGCAAAATAATTGAACGGGTACAAATTTTGGGATGTAAATAAAGCCTTCTATTGTACTTTATATTGAAAGGTCATGTGCAGTTGATAAGACGACCAAAGTTTCAATCAGCATCAGAGATAAAATGCTCCGGTTAAGATGCACATTGCCTCTCATTTTATGGGATGAAAATATGTCATCCACTCTGCATTTTGATCTTGGAGATTAATATTCTGGTGCATGTTTGGAGGGGGTAGTATTTTGATTACTTCAGTAATATCCCATTTTATAATTTGTACGATCACATCAAAGACTGAGTCACTACAATCAACTTCTCAAATACAATTTACAAAATGTACCCAGGAAGCATATTTTTGCACTTGGAAATCATACTTTATTTGGAATAATAATCATCCATATTTTAGGGTGCAATTCATAATTGCACGCCTAATTCATAATTTCAGGCAGTTTTCTTGGCTTGAAAATTGAGTAATGGGACTGATTCCTCCAGCATGGCAATATTCATGCTGTGTACTGAGTGTATTGTCCAAGGACATGCATGACTGAGCCAGGCACTGAGAAAAGCTATTTCCTCTGCTCAGTAATGTGTCTATACCTCACCTCAGTAAGTCTTGGGTACTCAGTATAATCCTCATATTCAGTTGCAATTTTCTTCCATTCCTTTTATCAACCAGAGAAACCATTTTAAAATAAAATGACCAATTTGATAATAATGCAGCAGTTTCAACTCTTTTGTCTTCAGCTTCTGTTCAAAAGGAAGTAGCATGATACTAACCAGAACTACTGAAACAGTTTTTTCATAATAAGGTTAAAAAAAAATGGGGGGGGGGGATAAATCATATTTAATATGATCTAATCAAATAAAACATTTAATAAGTTGGTTTAGTTTAAGAGAACCAAATGAAGGGGAATAAATCATATTTATTCCTAAACTAAACCAACTTATTAAATGTTTTAAAACCATTATCATTTATTTACATATTGTACAATAAAAGCAAGGTCTGCATTCCATCTGAAGGAGTGGGGGCATGCACATGCACTCCTAAAACTGGCATAATGGGGGAGCAGATATCAAGTACACCCAGGGCCCCAGCTCCATATATTATGGAACTGCTGCTGCACTCTGTGCTGTGTTCAGTGCAATATTTAGCACAAAACTCTGTAAAGAAACCAACTTATTGAATTAGCACTGGATTTTTTTTAAAAGGGAGTAAATTCAGTTTAAGGAAAGGTAATATGGCCCATCAAGACAATAATAAAGAGCTCTTAATTTAGTGGTCAGTAGTGAGATAAAGTGACCTTCAGGAAAATGTCCCGCAATGTTTGCGGAATGAACTACATTCTGATATAGTTTCAATTTGATGCCCAGAAGCAGTGATGTCATTAAACTTCCTGAACAGCCATTCATATTGAAAACAGCAAGCCAGGAAGTACTAAAGAAATCTTGGGTTATATTCATAAAGGGATGCCTGCAGAAGCAGTTAAAGCAGGGTTTTGAAAAACAGATTAACATTCAAGCTGTTTTGGAAGATTTATTTGAATTATGATTCACATGCATTTTTGTGAGTTTGCTTGATGATAATTATGGCTTAATACAACATCGATAACTTGCATCCCCTGCTTCAAAATGTAACATTTCAAAGTATTTTGCAGCATGAATAAATGGTAAATCCCTGTTATTTTGTCTATTTACTGACTCCTGGAGATTAAGCTGGAGGACTTTAGAATGCAGCACTTCCTGTGGAGGGCCAGGGAATCACCCACAACAACCTTTAGGTTTTCACATTTAACTGTATCTTCACCTGCCATAAGTTGTTAAAGGATTCATAGCCAGTCACGGTACCAATCTTTATATTAATATTACTAGGATTGTGTGAAATGGCATTCTTAGTTACTAACAGAGTTTGCTAATTTGATGACTCCTTATGTTTCCATTTTACCAACTAGTGACTAGTTTTCTGCTTACATTTATTCCATTATGATAATAATTCATGAAATTGTTTATATGAGTGTTTTAAAAATTAATCGGTCAAGTACATGCATATTCCTAGTTAAGCAAATTAATTTCCAATTTGGAAAAAAACATTCCTTCTAGGAGACCAAAGTCATGCCTTGTTGCTAAAATAGTTTATAAATGTATCTGGGAATTCTCATAGGAAATATTCGGGAGATACAAGGAACTGCAGATGCTGGACTGCTGAGCAAAATGCAAGGTACTGGAGGAACTCAGCGGGTCAGGCAGCCTCTCTGGAGGGAATTTTCTCCACAGATGCTGCCTGATTCGCTGAGTTATTCCTGCACTTTGTGTTTAGGAAGTATTAGAGTTAGTTCATACATTTGAGGATGCTGAGATTGGGTTGCTTATCTGGCCAGTTAATGTTGAAGATTTTGTGGAGATAGAGTTGGTTGTTTCTCTCTAGTGCTTTGTGTTGCCTGCTGTAGATTGTCCACCTCTCAGAAACGCAAGAAGGTAACTGCTACTGCTGTTTTGTAGAGCCTGAACCTTGTGCTGGTTTTGAGTTCTTGACTTTCAAATACTTTATTTCTGAGGTAGCCAAATGCTGTACTGTCACACTGATGGATGTGGTCAGTTACATTGTTAATGTCTGTCTTTGTTGGCACCTAAGATAGGGAAAGTTGTCCACAGATTCTAATCATGGACATTTATTAAAACAGTATCAGATCAAGAAGACCAAGTTAAATCCTTTAGAAATGTTATTGATGTATCTGTACCAGCCTTTTCTCTAATCTATATGCCATCCCTTTGCAACTTCACTGAAAAACAAGACGTCAGTTTATAATGTCTGTTTCACTGCATCACCAACAACTCTCTGTATTGATTCTAAATTGTCAGATGATATGAATCCAACAGTAAATGAGTACAAATTTCCTCCAATTTACTATTGAGAAGTGTAAATCAACTTTGCTTATCATCACAAATTCCTTTTTTGAACTCTGGCACCATCCCTTTTGGGCTTGGTTTTAAAATGATCTCCCGGTGGCCGAGCACTTCAACTCCCCCTCCCACTCCCAGTCTGACCTTTCCGTCATGGGCCTCCTCCAGTGCCATAGTGAGGCCCACCGGAAATTGGAGGAACAGCACTTCATATTTCACCTGGGCAGCTTGCAGCCCAATGGTATGAACATCGACTTCTCCAACTTTAGATAGTTCCTCTGTTCCTATCTTCCCCTCCCCCTTCCCAGATCTCCCTCTATCTTCCTGTCTCCACCTATATCCTTCCTTTGTCCCGCCCCCCTGACATCAGTCTGAAGAAGGGTCTCGACCCGAAACGTCGCCCATTCCTTCTCTCCCGAGATGCTGCCTGACCTGCTGAGTTACTCCAGCATTTTGTAAATAAATACGTTTGATTTGTACCAGCATCTGCAGTTATTTTCTTATACATCCCTTTTGGGCAAATGCCTGAAACTGATGCAGGCATTTTGTAGCCATTATATTCTATTTTAATCCCAGATTTAGATTTGAACCGTAACTTGTGATGGTGATCAGAGTTTAACTTGAAAATTACGTCAAAACCTAGTGACTCTTGCATATAGACTCAGTGGGTTGTTTCTGCGTATTCTGTACTTAAAATTGGGGATTGTACTTATGTACAGCAATAATCTTACTAACCTGTATGTAAAAAAAAGAGTTTCACTGTGTCTTCGTACGTGTGATAATAAAGCGCCATGGAACCACTGAATTCCTACTTTAACTTCAGTAATTTGTCCAACATTTTCACTCCACCTCAAGTCATCTGCTGCAGGAACATTCATCAAAGTCATTTTTTATACCACTAGACTTGACTTTTTAACATATTCTAGACCAGTGCATTTTGTTGTATGTAAATGTGTATTTATACGTGAAGTATGACAGTGTGGTTTTAATGTATTATACGTATTCCTGGAATCCTGCCTTTGTGGAAATTGTGCTCTTTGTGGTACTACTTTAATTTGAACTCTAGACGAGGATACGGTATATACACAGTCAGACTTCAAAAGTTTCAACCAGTATTTTTTGTTTTATTTTACAGAGCATTTTACCTGCATTGTGAAAGTTTTGTACAATTTGTTATATACACAAGCTCTAGCAACACTCTCAGTTAGATTCAATGAAGATGAGAGAGAAGCTTGGAAGAATTCTGGGAAACTACAGGTCAGTCTATTAATGTTGTGTTTTAGCGCACTAATGCAATTTATGCAATTCTCTCCACTTTTAAATGAATTTGTTTTTAGAAAACATAGGGATTGTAAAATAGTATCTGGCTATCCTGAAATGCAGAATGCAAAGGCTTTGCACCTGCTACCCACTGAAATCAGTGGGAGTCTTACTTGTACAGTGATGTAACATTTGAATGATGGACACGAAAGAAGAAGACCCAATGAAATAATTTAAAAAAAAATTCTTGTCTGAGTCTTTTACATTTTATGCCTTGGCAAACCAACCAGCAATATTTATTGTGTAAACCCCTGAATATGCACAAATATATCGTGTACACAAAGGATGGTGTCATAGAGCTAAATAGCAGAGAAACAGGCACTTTCAGCCTAACGTGTTCTTGTTAACCAAGTTGCCTAACCAGGCTAGTCCCACTTGCCTGGCCCATATCCCTCCAAATCTTTTCCGTCCAAGTGTCTTTTAAAAGTTATCATTGTACTCGGTCTCACCAATTCCTATCGCATCTTGTTCCATATACACAACACTTTCTGTAAGTAAAAGTTGTCCCTCAGGTTCCTTTTAAATCTCCCCGCCCCCCCCCCCCCTCCCCTCACTTAATCCAATGCCCACAAGCTTTAGACTACTCCAGGGAAGAGACTGTGTCTATTCACCTTATTGATGCCTCATGATTTCATAAACCTCTTTAAGATCACCCTTCAGCCTCCAGGAATAAAAAACCCAGCCTATCCAGCCCCTCATAATTCAAACCTTCCAGACCCAGTAACATCCTCATAAATTATTTTTTGCATCCTTTCCAATTTAACAACTACCTTCCAGGTGACCAGATGTTTCAGGTGCAGTCTTTTGTAATTTAAATGAGAATATAGTTGTTAACCAACCTGTCAAAGTGAATAACCTGAACAAAGTCAAAAACTCAATGGGAAAGCGATAATCGCCAAACACAGTCGTGTTCTTGGCTGCTCTTACAAGACCAAACTTGCAAGCCAGGCTGCATGGGCATTTTTGATGTTATATTCTGTTGCAAGGCTCCCCCTGGAGTCCAGTGGAGGAACATGAGCTTGTTGAGAATCTTTAGCATTTATCCTATGGAAATTGATTATGGTTCCTATTCCAAATTAGTTCTAAGATGCAGAGTCGATTTTTGTGAATGGGAATTGTAGTATTCCGGGAAAAAATTTGGAACGTTTTTTTCAATTATTTGTTTTTTATAGTTTATATATACTGTGGGGCTTTTTTTGTTGAGGAAACCAAACACAGGTGAGTATTTGCATTTATATAGCTTATGGACACTTGATTTTCTTTTTGTTGCAATATATATTGATTCTGAGATGAATGGGGATTATCATGCCGAAGATTCTGGCGTTAGGTTGTTTAGATTAATATGATGCTTGCGAGTATCCATGAGCTACAAGGGGAGGGAGAAGCATCTTAACGTCAAGAGAGCATTGGAATATGTTCTGAAGTTAATAAGTGAATTCAAAGAGGGTTTCCGCAGAAGCTGGACCAAGATCAGGATGGAGATGGTGATTTGCCAGTTCCTGTATATGTACTATAGGTAATATGTAATAAGTTTAGGATTGCAACATTGGTGAGTATGTGAGCTTGAGAAGTTTACTGTGAACTGATACTGCTAAGTTACAGCCTCAGCAATTAGATCTTCACATCTGAGATTTATTTTGCCAGCAGAATAGAATTAAAAAATGACTTCTCCAGTTTACAATATTGTGGTAGTATCGTTTTCCAAATGGAATAGTTAAATATAGACAGATATTGCATGGCATTATTACAACATCCAATTCTCACATTTTTAAAAACTTTTGAACATTCATAGATCATGGGTAGTTCGGAAAAATCCTGTGAAGTGTTACTAAGCCACATAATCAGTGAACTGTCGAAAGGAAAGCTTTACTGTGCAAGTAATACAGATCAAGCATCAATGGTAGGTACAAACAGGTAACTCTATCAAATAAGCTCAAGTCAAGTCAAGTCTACTTTATTTGTCACATACACATACAAGATGTGCAGTGAAATGAAAGTGGCAATGCCTGCAGATTGTGCTAAAACTACAAAACAGAATAGAAAAATGTTTTAAAAAGACACAACACAAAAAATTAAATTAATACAGTAAATTAGTCCCTGGTGATATAAGAGTTAACAGTCCTGATGGCCTGTGGGAAGAAACTCCGTCATCCTCTCTGTTTTCACAGCGTGACAGCGGAGGCGTTTGCCTGACCGTAGCAGCTGGAACATTCCATTGCTGGGGTGGTAGGGGTCCCCCATAATGTTGCTGGCTCTGGATCTGCACCTCCTGATGTACAGGTCCTGCAGGGGGGCGAGTGTAGTTCCCATAGTGCGTTCAGCCAAACGCACTACTCTCCGCAGAGCCTTCCTGTCCTGGGCAGAGCTGTTCACAAACCAGATTGTGATGTTCCCGGACAAGATGCTTTTTACAGCCCCAGAGTAGAAGCACTGAAGGATCCTCAGAGAGACTCTGAATTTCCTCAGCTGTCTGAGGTGGTAAAGGCGCTGCCTTGCCTTACTCACCAGAGCGGCAATGTGTGTTGTCCATGTCAGATCCTCTGTGATGTGGACTCCCAGGTATTTAAAGCTGCTCACCCTATCCACAGTAATCCCATTTATCTCCAGTGATGTGTACGTCCTCGGATGTTGAGCCCTTCTAACATCCACAATCAGCTCCTTAGTTTTTGTGACATTCAAGAGGAGGCTGCTGTCCTGACACCAGAGTGGCAGATCAGCCACCTCCGCCCGGTAGGCCTTCTCATCGTTATCGGAGATCAGGCCCACCACCACAGTGTCATCAGCAAACTTGATGATGGAGTTAGAGCTGAACGTGGCCACACAGTCATGTGTGTATAGGGAGTACAGTAGGGGGCTAAGGACGCAACCCTGGGGGGATCCTGTGTTTAGGGTGAGGGGGTTTGATGTATGTTTCCCCATCTTGACCACTTGGGGCCTGGCGGTGAGAAAGTCCAGGACCCAGGTACACAGGGGAGTGTTAAGCCCCAGTTTCAGCAGCTACTCAGCAAGTCTGGTGGGGACTATTGTATTGAAAGCTGAACTAAAATCAATGAACAGCATCCTCACATCGCCCCCCCCTTCTGGCTGTCAAGATGAGAGAGAGCGGTGTGCAGAACCTGGGAAACCGCATCATCCGTGGATCTGTTTGGACGGTATGCGAACTGCAGCGGGTCCATATTTCGAGGGAGGAAGGCACTGATGTGGTTCTTGATCAGCCTCTCGAAGCATTTCATGACCACTGAGGTGAGGGCCACCGGTCGGTAGTCATTCAAACAAGCTGGAGAGGCATTCTTTGGCACTGGTACGATGATGGATCTTTTGAAGCATGCAGGGACCACGGACTTGGCTAAGGAGAGATTGAATATTGTGGTGAGCACTGGAACAAGCTGAGTAGCACAAGACTTTAGTACTCGCCCAGATATACCATCTAGGCCTACAGCTTTCCTCGTGTTCACACGCGTCAGAGCCCTCCTCATGTCGTGCTCGGACACCGAGAATGTGTGCACATCCCCAGCGGTGGATCCCCCTCCAGCCTCGCTAGCCAGCATGCTGGCGGTGTTGTTTTTAGACAGCGAGCTAGGGGTAATGTTGCCCATCTTGAATCGTGCGTAGAAGGAGTTCAAGTCATCAGCTAGGGAGGTGCCGGCACTTCCAGTTCAGTGGATTTGATATCTCACCATGTAAAATTTAATCAAGAAACTTTGTCGCTTTTCTTTAGAATCAACTGTCTCTATTTTCTTGCTACTGCCTTATTTACCACTTTATTCAAACAAGTTAGAAAGCTTAACAATACAATACAATACAATATATCTTTATTGTACCCAGGGGTACAACGAGATTGGGAATGCGCCTCCCATACGATGCAATAATTTAAGTAATTTAGACAGCAGCAACCCAACGAAACGAAACAGTTTCATTCCTTTCTGAAAGATTATGTTGATTGTTCTTATTTTTGCAGGATCACTAAATAAAGATTAACATTCTCTCTCCTTTTAATTTTATTTTATTGGGATCTTCTAAAAAGCTATTCCTTCACAATACAGCTATATGTTTGAAGGTAATAGTTTTATAACAACAAAAATAATATCGTTTGAGTGCAATAAAATGTCTTGAGGAGGAAAATTTGACACTAAATATTAGTTCGGATGACTAATTCTTTGATAAAAGAGGGTATTTTTTAATAACCAATATCGAATGAGGAAAAACAGTTGGAAATGTAAGGTGGTTTACGCAATGAATTCCATACCTGAGCACTAATGCAGGTAAAGGCTTGATAGAAAGATGAGGAGATAGAAAGATGAGGAGGAAGAAAATAGGGCTAACATTTGAGGAATGCCGAGCTGTAGGTTTGGAAGAGCTAACTGCAATAGGCAAGACCATGAGGATACCTGAATGCCTGGATGAGTGTTTTTTAAATCAGTGAGGCACTGTCAGTCACAGAGCATATTGTCAATAGACAAACAGATATCATTTTGGTGTAGGTAGCAGCATTTTGTATAAATCAAAATTTTGCACTGTGGAAGTTGGGAGGTTGGCTCGCAGAGTATTGAATCGAGCCGAGAGGTCGTAATTCTGGCAGCAAACTACAGAGGAAGAAGATTGGGATATTATAAACACTATTTGCATAATTTTGTTAAATGTGTTGCTTTAGGAAGCTTTTGATTTGCTGATGAAGTGAAATAAATCAATGTTCAAGATTTTTGAGACCAGCCTTTATTAGTATTTTAATTTCTTCTGAGTTGGGCTAAGCAATTGTATAACAAAATGTAGAATATCCTGTATCCAGGAAATTGAACATATTTTCCACAAACTAAAATACAAGGCATCAACAACCCTAGCAGTGGCAAAATAAATAACTCTGAGGTATTAAAAACATGCCAAGCCGGCTGTTCTAATAAATAATTTATACACAAAATATAAAGACCTGAGCTAGAAATTAAGCTGAATACAGAGTGTGATCAGTTACATATATTCTCAGTAAATTCATGTTTTTCTTGTGCTCGTGATGACTTATTCTTCTTTAAATATAATATCTCTTCTGTAAGTTAAAACCGAAGAGACCATAGCTACTTTTTAAAATATCAAATGACGTCTACTTTTTAGTTTCATGAATGTCTTATGTTTTGTGTATAATTACTACTCAATCATACATAACGGAAAAAGAAAGTAACGATTAATTTTCAAATGTCATTAGCTTCATAGAATTCTGTCATTTTAAAATTACATTGCAAATGATTATTTTTCTTATGTTTTCATTTTAATAGATTACCACTACTATTTGGTCACCTCAGACCCTGGAGTACAGTATCCAACAGTTCTGTCTACCTTTCTTCAGGACTGCAAGCCTTCTTCAACACCACCTGTTCAGTGATGATCTTCCCAGTTGTCAGGTATGCCACACTATCTCACTGTCAACAAATGTGATAAGATGTATGGATCTTACAAAGAATAAATATGATAAAAGTTTAATTGCAGTCTTTCTAATGGCACTTTCTTTAATGACAATATTCAATCAAATCACACAGACCAGGAGGTTTCTTGATAAATTCCTGTTCTGAGCTAAGTTAACTGGACCCATTCAAACTGTCAAACTCAAATTCAAATTCACAGCCCACAATGATGTGCCGAACATGATGCCAAGCTAAACTGATCTCACCTGCCTGCACATGATTGATATCTCTCTATTCCTTGCACTTTCATGTGCCTATCTGAAAGCCTCTTAAATGTCACTGTTGTATCTGCCTCCATCACCACATTTGGCAATGCAATCCAGGCCCTCACCAATCTCTGTGTTTAAAAAATATCTTCCCCCCTCTCATCTTATAGCTATGCCCTCTAATTTTGGACACTTCCACCTGGGGGGGGGGGGGGGGGGGGGAGATCTGACTGTCTACCCTATATGAATTCAGTTAAAACAATTGGGACTGGGGGAATACTATAATCTCGTGCCATATTTATTTATTTTTGAAGAGAAAATTGTAGTTCATTTAACCATTTCCGGTACTCAGGTGGTATATTATGCACCATTTATTTACATTAGACATAATTAATAAGAAACTGCACAAGATATGTTTTTAATTTTAAGTGTGATTTACTCTTGAGCTATGCAACAGAAATCACAATAACAAAAGCTCTAGAACTTTTCAATGAAAGAGCAGTAAATTAATGCTTTACTGCAACAGTTGTGTACTTGGTTAGAAATTTACAGTGCAATCACATCTTAATTTTTGGGGCAGGATTGTTTATATGGTTGACGATTCACTCTGACAGGAAACACAACAGACAAAAACATTGAAGAAACAAAGAACTGCAGATACTGGTTTATACCAAAGATAGACACAAAGTGCTGGAGTAACTCAGCGGGTCAGGCAGCATCTCAGGAGAGAAAGGATGGGTGACATTTCGGGTCGGAACATGTCTTCAAACTCTTCAAACATTGAAGAATTATGGGAGCATTGTGCTGGTGTATGTGACTGGCCTGCAGGGATTTATGCAATTTTACATTAAGTACTCGATTTGGCCTTAAATAGGAAATGCTACAAGGTACAAAAAGTAAACATTTCATTGTTCCCATTATTGGTACATATGACAATTAAACACGCTTGACATAAAGATAAAATTCCAGCACCTGGGGGTTGGTACATTGGCACAGTTGGTGGAAATACTGCCTCACAGCACCAGTAACCCAGGTTTGATCCTGACCTCAGGTGCTGTCTGTGTGGAGTTTGCATGTTCCCTCTGTGAGTGCTTGGGTTTCTCCGGTTTCCTCCCACACGCCAAAGACGTGCAGGTTTGTAGGTTAGTCGACCTTTGTAAATGGACCCCAAATGTGTAGGGAGTGGACGAAAAAGTGTGATAACATAGACCTAGCTTGAAAGGGTGATCGGCGTGGACTTGGTGGGACGAAGAGCCTGTTTCCATGCCTTATCTCTTAACTCTAAACCTGATAATACCTTAAATGCTTTCCACAGTCAAGGGAATTAACCAGATATCCTATTCCTAAGTGTTTGTCGGTTCGTCTATTGTGTGATAATATGAACAATATGAACAATATGAAGAAGTGGTTATCTCAACCTTGAGGCCAGCTCTGAAAGTTGAACGAGGACTATGTTCAGCACGTGTGAAATTATACCGATTAGGAGTCAAAAGCTTTCAGGCAAAAGAGTTGGAAGTCACAACTAGTGGAGATTGTTTCTGAAATCAACAAGCCAGTATATAAATGAATGTATAAAAATTACCTCCGAAATAATCGATTCATATATTCATGAACAATATTCTATATATATATATATCTATATAGTGGTTTCTATGCAACTTCACAACTGCAATTCAGCAGGACTGAAATTTAATTCAATCTTAAATCCAGGAAATATAAGAACTTGTAAATTGTATATTAATTTGGTTAAATTATTGGCTTGTGGTAGCTGCATAGTAGAAAAAAAATGAATGGCAACCTATTGTTGCTGGATGTAATTTTTCCTGAAAATTAATTTATTCAGCAAAAGTTTTTTTTCTTGTAAAACTAATTTTGAAAAAGGAACAAGGAATGCTTTATTTCTCTATTTTTGCTTGGCAAAGCACAGAAAATTGCATATCTGTTGGGTGGGTGGGCAGAGAGGGACAAAAGCATTTTGCAAGGCTAATGAAATGAAAATTATGGCAGACCTTTAAGATGATAATTTCTGTAGAACTTAACATACCCTGAGAATGGGTGCTTAAACTGATCTGTTTCCAATCTGACCATGTGCAGTGTCTCTTACAATAAAATGTTAGTTGTTATTCCCAAATATAATTTTACATGGAAAGAGCAGAATGGCCAGGTTTTACTGATTTGAGCTTGCCTTCTGCAAACTTGCCTTATCCTGATACACCAAGAACATCAGTGGTGCAGGGACCAGAAGATGCACCATCATTTGGGCCATCACGGGCCAATCATTAATCAAATACAAAACAAGGAAATTATTAACCTAAATTGCCAGGAGCTCATTAACCAACATTATGGGGAAAGCATTAGCAGGGGATGTTTAACTGACAGTCCTGGGAAATTATTAATCACTTTCCGAGAAATGCTTAAGCAGAATCAGCACAGCAGCACTGAAAGGTGGGATATCATTATCCAAGTAATTGAAATAATATGGCACTAGAAATCATCCAAATTTGAAGTATACTTGTTTCCTTTTAAATATTTAGCTATCACATTGTTGATGAAAAAGGGAGTGAATAAGAAAACCTGTCTGCAGTTAAAAACCACAAATGAACCTTATATTCCACTTGGGTAGCTTATAATCCAAAGGTATGAACAAAGAATTTTGCAATTTTAGGTAACGTCTACCAATCCCCCCCATGTCTCACCTGGACTTGCACCTATCTCTTCCCTCCAGCTCCCCTCCACCTACATTCCATTCACTAGCTTCACAATTTGCAATCCTTTTATCTCACACCTGTTTTTTTAAATTCTCTGGCCTTTGTCCATTCATCTGCCCATCAACGTGCCCTTATACCCCCCACTCTTGCCCATCTGTGCCTGTGTTCACCTATAACTTGCCATGCTTTGTCCTGCCCCTCCTCTCTTCCAGCTTCTTTTAACCCCCCCACAATCAGTTTGCAGTTGGGTCCCAACCCGAAACGTCACCTATCCATGTTCTCCAGAGATGCTGTCTGACCCACTGACTTATTCCAGTACTTTGTGTCTTTATCTGCAATTAGAGATGTGTTTAGCAGAAATAACTTGTTGTTTTGTCACATGGGAGGAGTGGAGCAGCAATGTCGAAGACGGGTACAGAGAAAACACAAACAAACGTTTAAAATAGTCCCAGAAGTACAAAAACATAGCCTGGCGTGGAGACACAAGGAAGTGCAGATGCTCATGTACAAAAAAAGACACAAAGTACTGGAGTAATGCAGGTGGTCCCACTGACTTACTCCAGCACTTTGTGTCATTTTTTGGCTTGAATTACTTTGGAGCATCTTGGTGGACGTACATAGGGATCATGATGATTATGCCTGGCTGACCAGAGTTTCCAATGAAGGATCAGAGGTTTAAAATGTTAACGCTGCGTTCTTTCCACAGAGTCTGTCTGATCTGTTGAGTATTTCCAGCATTTCTTTTTTAATTTCTAAAATACCCGTCAAAAGCTGGAAACCAGAGGTATTAAATTAAATATCAAATAAAAAAATGAATTAAGTATCAAGATTAAATAACAACCACAAGTGCCTGGGGGTAACTATTCAAAGGTGGTAAGGTGGCACCGCTGGTAGAGCCAGAGACCCAGGTTCAATCCTGACGTCGGCTGCTGCGTGTGTGGTGTTTGCACATTCTCCCTGTGAGTACATGGATTTCCTCTGAGTGTTCTAGTTTCCTCCCACATCACACAGTCATTTGGGTTTGTAGGTTAAATGGCCTCTGTAAAATTGCCTTGAATGTGTAGGGAGTAGATGAGAAAGTAGGATAACATAGAATTAGTACGAATGGGTCATCAATGGTTGATGTCGACTCTGGGCTGAAGGCCCTATTTCCGTGCTGTATCTCTCAATTATGTGGCCAGAAGGGCACTTTAGTAATATAAAAACACAAAATACTGGAAACACTCTGCAGGTCAGGTGGCATCCATGGGAAGAGAAACAGTCAGAGAGACCCATTGTCAGATATTCAAGGCCATTTATTTTTGTTCGGCTTTGTTTCTGAATGAGTGTATCTGACAACTGTTCATACACAATAGCTTGAATGTTAATGTTGATAACCAAGTACTGTCTTTAGTAAATATTCAGTGCTTTATATGTTTGTAAATCACAACATTGGATACATTTCTACCTCAAGTAGTCATCAGAAGAATACATTTCTTAAAATGTTCTTTATTCCCCTTTGAAAGACTTAAAAATAGTTACTGCTACCAATCCATTTCCAGTAAAAGTATAAAAATTTGACAAATGAACCATGAATAATTAATATTTGATAGTTTTAATGTTTTTCCCAACTTTTTGTATAATTATGCAATATGTAAAACAAATCCTATTATTTTGTAAATGATTAGAATGTCAATTGTCCTAATTATCTACTCATTTTCCATTAGTGATGCATCAACATCACAAAGTTATGCTGCCATGAAAGTGTCATGATGTTTGCATGAAATGACTTGTCAGGTTAATGTATTTTATAGTTTATTGTCTTAGTTTATTACAGCAGATGGTCTGTGTAAAAATGACATTTTCATTTCTCATTTATAAGCAAACAGAAGAGGAATTTGGGATGCTTGCCAGCTTTCTTGGGTTATTGCCATCCTCTCTTCATTCGAATGATGAGATCAATAGTTTTTCTTGCCTGGAATGGCCAATAGCAGCTCTGGACATTGTTTCTCAATGGTGCTTAGAAGTAATTTCTGTAGAGTCGCACTCGAAACAAGTACTGGTAAGGTTAATTATGGTGCTTTTCACACCTAATTTGTAATATATTTCATAAATGTTTGCCTTCACTTTTATCATTTTTCTACCATTTCTTGGCTCTAAGTTCCAAATAAAATCAACAGTTCTCTACTTGAGAAACAAACTTATAAACTTACATTGCTATTTAAATGACTGGGGAATTATTTTTTTTGTAGGAAAAATCAAGCACTATTGTAAATGACCATATTGAGCACATAGAGAGAAAGAGGGAGCTGGTTACAATAATTGCTGATCATTACTTCTGCAAATCTTTGGTTGAATATAACCCAGAGGAAGAAGAATGGTGAAGGTTGAGAAAATTCTCAGTTCTGGCAACATGGAACCATTCCTTGTTGTTTCAGTTCTAGCAGCTTAACATTCGAAAGGAAATTGAAAACTGGTTATTTAATGTATTTATTTGCTGGTACATATTATAACTTGTGTTCACCCTTCTGACAACCAGAGCGATCAGAAACAATATATTTTATTATCTCTATCTGTTTAAATCAAGTACAGGTATTGAAATAAAGATCACCACCGCCACCACTGTCAACCCATGTTCATGTAAAATATTTAGATAATTGTTAACTTATCAAGCCAGCTTTAAATTACTTGCCATGCATTTATGGTATCAAATGAATAAATGTAGGTATATAGCTTTGTCTTTTTCAGGTTTGAGTTCTGATACAGGTTAAACACCGATTTTCCGGCAACTGATGGTCCACCCACCCCAATAATCCCGACAAAATTACAAGAGCTCGGTTGAAATTCCCTGTTTGGCACAGATGGCACTGCAAGTAGCGAGTGCTCTTTCCGGTCATGCCCCCCATCGTGAAAGAATCAACGATGCTCTCAACCTTTCCTAACTGTTTTGCAAAGACAATATAGTAAACCCTCATTTTAACTACCCCCTTATACCAGATGTCAGATAAAGCGGATGGACCTGCTGACCCATCCCAGGCTCTCCGCACCTGTTTAGAGCCCCGGTTTCCGATGCCACCCCCAACTCACAAGGTGCACCAACTCCACCCACTGAAAAGACAGAGTGCTGAAGCAATTCAGCTGGTCAGGATCTCTGCAGAACGTAAATAGGTGACATTGGGATCCTTCCTCATATTGATTCAGTTTACTTCGACATCTAGTTTTAAAGCAAAACAACACAATGCTGCTGGTCTGCACCAATGAGCCCTTCTTCACTGGTTCACATGGCTGTTGTTGCGGCTCACATTGTAGCTCTTCAGTTTGGCCCCACCGGCAGAATGCTCTGGTCTCCGTGGAGTTCCCTCCCCTTCACCTGCTATCGCTTCCAAGGTGGAGTATGTCGGAGTCTCTGGGGAGAAGGAGGAGGCAGTGGCATTGGGGGAGAGGAAGGGATGGGGGGGAAGAGTAGGCGACGGGGGGATGGGGGGGGGGGGGGGAGGGGGAGGGGTGGTGACCTGTAGGTTTACAATGAAGATAAAATAAAATCAGTCTGGATTAAGATAAAATATAAAAAGGGAAATAGTCTTTAGACCACATTAGTGGAAGAGGAGTGGAGAAAGAAAAACACAGACGAATTATGGAATGAAAAGACATCAAATAATGATTGAGATATTTCAACGAAAGATATGAATTGGATAGAAGAGATTGATATAGGAGATAAATGAATAGAGATCGGTCGATACATGCAGCACCTAAAACGAATTTCTAAACAGCCCATTGTTAGATCCTGTGGTGATGATCGTGCCAGTCAGTGTTAATCGTGGACATTTCAGAAATATGTAGGCGTAGTGACCATTGCATATTGCACTTTAACATGCAACACAAAATAGATTATTAGATTGAGAAAGTATTGGCAACAGATCTGGTAGCCATTTAATATGAGAGATATTGAGGAACTGGACAGAGTGCAGGAAATGTTTTTAAGAATGATATGAGAATTGCAGGGGCATGCATTTCAGCAAAGGATTAGCAGGCCAGGTCCCCTTTCTCTTGAGAAAAGAAGGTTGAGGGAGACAAGATAAGGTCTTTAAAAGTATGAAACATCTGATAAAATGGTTGCAGGGAGAATACTTCTGCTTGTGGGGAAGTGAATAATTGGAGACCATCATTGTAGAATAATCACCAAGGAATCCAATAGGGAATTCAGAATAAATTTATTGGCGAAAAGATATGCAGGAATGTGGAGCTCACTACTTCAGGTTTAAGTTAAGGGAATGGACAAGCCCATGAGGGAGACAGATCAAAGGTTATACTGAAGAGAGCTGAGAACTAAGCTAATGGATTTACATGAATGAGGATAAAGTGTAGCAGAAATGCTGGATTGATCTGCTTGGACTGAATGACCTATTTTTGTGCTATATATCCTATGTAATACTTTGGAAACATTTCCTCTAGCAAGTACGGCAGTAAAAGATTCTTCATCGTGAATTGTTACTGAAAATGTGAGATGGCTAAATTGAAACTAAAATTATTTCTCCATTTCATTTTCAGAATCTACTCGTTCAGGATCCACAGTGGTCATTACCATGTCTTCTTCAGCTACCGGAGAATTATAATACCATTTTTCAGTACTATCATCGTAAAGCTTGCATTCACTGTTCTAAAGTGCCAAAGGATCCAGCACTTTGTTTAGTGTGTGGTACCTTTGTGTGCCTCAAAGGTCAATGCTGTAAACAGCAAAGCTATTGTGAATGTGTACTGGTGAGTAAATATATAAGGCAAAACTCCATTTTTGATTTACCTTGTCAATATTTTATGGCTTTGCACACAGGGAATTAAGTCCAAGTGTAGTCTTTAAACCCAGTGAAGGACATACCTTTAGAAAGAAGATGAGGAGGAATTTCTTTAGTCTGAATTTGTGGAATCCATTGCCACAGATGGCTGAGGAGGCCAAGTCATTGGGTATTTTTAAAGGGGAGATTGACAGATTCTTGATTAGTAAGGGTGCTAAAGGCTATGGGAAGAAGGCAGGAGAATGGGGTTGAGAGGGAAAGATAGATCAGCCACAATTGAGAGGTGGGTTGGACTTGGTGAGCCAAATGTTCTAATTCTGCTCCTATGACATATGAACTTAGTCTTGCATGAAACAATTAGAAGGTGGGAGACAATAGAGCACAGGTACACAACATTTTCAGGTACATAATCATTAGTTATTTTAATACTCCTTGGCCTTCATCGATATAAACTAATTCTTGATTACACTTCTTGTAAGCATCTCCATTTTTTTTTGGCTTGTCATTTTTTAATGTAATTGTATGTCTGATAAATAACTTGGGATTTTTTTCCTGTATTAAAGCGATGATACAAATGGGAATTGTTTTACTTTTTCATTGAAATTTTCAAGTGCATCTTTGTCATGAAAACAATCGCACTGCAATTGCATCTTCCAGTCAACTATGGTATTTTGGCATCTTCACTCTTTGGAGCGCGTCATTGCACCAAAGGAAATTCCATTGTGGAAGTTCTAAGAGATAACTGAAATGATCCTCAATGATTTACCCCCTGATCCTTTTGTTCTGTTCTCACTCATTCCATTGTGACCTTTTCGTATGATAAAGAAATGCAAGTTACATTTCTTGTCTAGGAATGCAGTGATTTGGGACGCAAACTGTTACTTGAAATTATGGGCATTCACACTTTGCACACTTGAAGATCCATTCTGTATAAGAAAATAACTGCAGATGCTGGTACAAATCGATTTATTCACAAAATGCTGGAGTAACTCAGCAGGTCAGGCAGCATCTCGGGAGAGAAGGAATGGGTGACGTTTCGGGTCGAGACCCTTCTTCAGACTGATGTCGGGGGTGGGACAAAGGAAGGATATAGGTGGAGACAGGAAGATAGAGGGAGATCTGGGAAGGAGGAGGGGAAGGGAGGGACAGAGGAGCTATCTGAAGTTGGAGAAGTCGACGTTCATACCACCGGGCCGCAAACTGCCCAGGCGAAATATGAGGTGCTGCTCCTCCAATTTCCGGCGGGCCTCACTATGGCACTGGAGATACAAGATAGTTCCCTTCCCATAGAATATTATACTTCTCAGCATTTAACAGTTCTTTCCTTAATGCAATATTGTACTTTGCCAAATTCTTGTATTTACCATTTTCCCTTGGACGAAAATTCATTATAATTATTGTGCTGTTGACACTTGTTAAGCATTCTCAAGTTCTTCAAGTGAAGGTACCCATGCGAAGAACTAGGAAAAGAACAGATGCAGATGATGGTCTACCAAATTGTAATAATGTTAGCAGCATTTGATCAATCGACTGTCTCCCATATGGTTTGATGCTTTTGTATATATTTGGTCGAATTATCATTTTTATAATTAGAAAATTAACTGGTACAAATCAGATTGACAGGAAAAATGAGAGGTTGACCAGAAAAGATCAGTTTCCTACCTATATCCAGATATCCAGAGTGATCATGAATTCTATTTAATTCCTTATTGATAAAGTTGGATACTTTTTTTTTGCAGGTATTTTATGATTCTAATGCTTTTGTAATTGTTTAACAGCACTCCCAGAACTGTGGGGCAGGAACAGGAATATTCCTTCTGATTAATGCCTCTGTAATTATTGTCATTCGTGGACACCGGTTTTGTGTATGGGGATCGGCCTACCTTGATACACATGGTGAAGAGGACAGAGACCTGAGGTAAAACATGTCAGCAGTTTTTCATAATTTAAGAGTGGGTTTCTATACTAAATGCAGGTTATAGAAATAACTGACTGCCCATTAGCATTCACCGTTGAATCTGGCAGGATTGCAAAGCTTTCATATGTTCTCTTGCTTTTGAGATTGTTTAGTTCTGTCTATTACATTCTATTTTTGGTGTCCAGCTGAATATTTTGCCAGGTTGGATCTTTAACGTTTAAGTATAATTTCAATGCATAGTATGAAATGCTTGCCCTTTTATGTACCATGGTTATAGAGGAAAGACTGGTGTGGGAAAGTAAAAGAGAAAGAAAATTATCCAAGATAGTGACTTTTGCTTAGCAAAAATGCGAGCTGTAGTTCCTCGCTACATTGACTGTAGTTCATAAGTACGTTATCAGCTGTAAACTCATTGGGACATGAATGCTTTCAATCTGCTGGATGAATTCAAGTTCTTCTTTTGGCAGTTGGATCATAAATAGAGTGGAGACCATACTCAGCTATGGCAAAATAATAGAGGAATTCTGATCCTTCCCAAATATAGTTGGAACATTTTAGTGTCACCCCCCCCCCCCTGCGTCCTTGTTGATTGGTCTGCTTTTACCAACAAATTGGAGAAAACACATTTGTTTTACGTATTGTTAAGTCTGGCCTTTGTGGTGAACCACCATCAAGCTTGGGAATCGTGTGGCACAACCGTAGAATTTGTAAAATTGGGGACCACTGTCTGACTGCACTCCAGTTAAACTGGGGAATCCACCTGAAATGACGGCATCAGATTAAATCCAGCATCTCCATTCATTTGAATGGAAAAGAGGGCAAGGTTACTAATTTACAGTTTTTAATTCATTGAGTTTACTTTTCATTTTTTAAGTGTTCTCATCTTATTTTTATTTGTTTGATTTTGAATGTTTTTTTGTTTGGTTTAACACCAGGTAATGCTGGAGATTAGTTTTACTGGCTCTTAGTTCTTTTCCAGAACTTTCATGGGCAAGACCTGTTCTCTCCTCTCCAATTGTTCAGATTTATGCATGGAATGTAGTGCTGATAGGCATGGAACAGGTTAACAGTATTTATTCACAAAATGCTGGTGTAATTCAGCAGGTCAGGCAGCATCTCTGAAGAGAAGGAATGGGTGACGTTTCGGGTCGAGACCCTTCCAGGTTAACAGTAGTATTTTCACAAACTTTACTGCTTTTCACATGGGTTGAGAACAAGCACATGGAGCTTGCTACAAGCCAACATTCTGGATCTCTGCACTGCAGGACTACTGATAATTAATAGCCTTCGATTAGTAAACATTGATGGCAGGTTTAATTAAAATCTGTATGCAGTTATGCTGTTAAATATACTTTTTTCTTTCATTTATAGGCGTGGCAAGCCACTGTACCTTTGCAGTGAACGGTATAAAGTCTTGGAACAACAGTGGGTGACACACACCTTTGATCACATCAACAAAAGATGGGGTCCACATTATAATGGATTATAGCTGACTTGTGACTCCTTCCTCAAACAAAATCATCAAGCAGCTTTGCTTCATCTAAATGTTATGGAGTTTATTTTTAAAAGTAGCCATATTGTTAAAAGCAATCCATTAAAAAAAACATTATTCTGCATATACAAAGGTGCTATTAATATCACATCTATGGCATTGTGTGAAACAAAATCCCAGCAACCCTCTGAGATTCACTCTAGAAATGGGCTAAACTATCTTCTATACAGTAAAGAGCTTATTATTTATTTGTCATATTGAAGCCATTGTAGCAATTTGGGAATGTATGAAGAAGCACAGTTTTAATTCAGATATGTCCCTGACTAAAATGAGCGTGATGCTTATCTATAAGGCCAAGACCAATACAGCATGTTTGAAGTGTGGTTAGTTGATTCTCATTCCATCAGAAGAAGATGCACCCGATGGGTGTTAAACTGGTCTCAAACATGATTGCAGAAGAAATTTGCTGCATTTGTTGTGGCATTTTCCTGATAAGTCTCTGCTGAGTTTTTCTACATCTTTGAGAGGTTTTGATTTGTAATTCTCAACATAACATTCATTAAGTTCACTGTAACTTACCCAGTTTATTAAAAAACAAAACAATAATGCTTCAATGTACAGAATCTTTGAATTAAAAGCAAACTAGGCTGTAAACTCTTCAGTCTCGGGGAATTTTGTTCCGTATTTTGTTAACAATAACTGTTCAAAACATTTTTTTTTAACTGAATGCTAATAATAGAAGAAATACATTTTTGCCCCAGTTGTGTTTATTTGGTATCTTAGCTTCATGATTGTACTCCTGTTACTGGATGGTGTGTTTGTTAAATTTGGTTACCAGTATTCTCTTCACAGACTTAGAACCTCAACTGTCAAAAATGGTGCAACATGCAATATTACAGCATGATTAGATCTGGAGTACAGCCGCTATCCCTGCTCCAAATGACTATTTCAGATATATACTGTCTACCCCAGGCTTAACTATGTTGCAATTGTGAAGTATAATTGCAGGTGTTTACTGAACAAAAAATGATTCAATGATTGTAGGAAATGTATGCTAATTGGAAAGTACACCTGAATTCAAAATTTAACGACCATACTGTGTAGACAGTGCTGACGTTTATTTTCGTTATAAGATACCAGGAATATTCAAATTTCAAAATCTAAGAATAATTAACACACTTTATTATGTGCCTTTTTCTTATAATTTTTTAAAAATCAGTGAAAAGCTGAACAATTCTAACATGGTTTTCTAAGATAAACTTAATCTAGACAATTCTAAATGTCCAGTATAAAACCCCATAAAATTTGTAATTTTATTTTTATTTAAGAAAATTTCTCCCATTTAAAATCTAATAAAGTGGTACATAGAAATGATAACAAAAGTGTTATAACGAAAAAATCCACCACAAGGAGTATATTACAATTACATATTTACAGAAATAGTTAATTACATGTTGCAATTCATAGATATGAATCAGCAGAATTGTTACAATATTGACCCCTCATAGCATTATGGAATGTCATGAACTAGTTTACAAGGATTCATTTTGTAAAGCACTTGGAACTACTGAAAATAGATGTATAACAGCTAATTTGTTATTTGTTTCAATCAAAAAATTCTTCACATCTGGTATGTTCAGAACCTATCAAAAGGCATTATTTGGTGACGTATGCTAACTTATGATATTATGCAAAATGATTGACAGACCTAATGTCTCAAGTCAAATATATCAATTCCTTCTTTATTAAAAGAAGGACTAGTAAGAGAGTGCAGTGCACAAGGAAAGTTAATCTTTAATAAACAGCATCAGAGGATAAAGCAGTGTAGTTTCAGCATGTGATTAAAAATTAGACAGTAGCAAGCACAGGTGTATAATGACGCATCTGTTCAGGTTATGGGTATGAATCTCTAAAGCTAATTTTACATGGAATATTCTAACTCCTGAAGTTGGTAATGGGATTCCCTTTACGTTTTATTCCTGTGCTAGTGAGATTTGAATGCCAGATATGCAGTTGATTTAAGATTGTACTTGGATTCATGCATGCTGCTGAATTAGGCTTTTGTTACTTTTCTGGTTTTGTAAAACCCACTAAACAACGACATTTTAATGCAAAAGAGTGGTGTGTAATTTGAAAATAGAAGTTGAGTATTCACTAGAGTGTTGCCCTGTATGGATGAATGTTAATTACAGTACATTACTGTAAAAGCTGAACATTTTTTGGCACATTGAAAAGTAAATCTTAGCTTAATTAAAATGACTGTAAAATATGTTAATAAAAATATGTGATTCAAGCTTGTCTTTTTTAAAATAAGCTTTGTAGAAACCGATCACAAGACAGGACCAGTACTGGGCCAAATCTCTGCAGGTTTTACAAGTAAATTCTCCAGAACGAGTGCTGGAGAATTGCCACAACTTTGCGCTATTCTGTTGCGCTCAAAGAGGAATCCTAGCATGAGATCTATGTCTGCTGGGACCCCAAGGTTTGTTTTAGCCCCTCCCCTAACTGGTTAACACCATTTACTTCTGGTTCTCTCGCATTTTTGCTTCATTCGGTGTGCAGCATTTTTAAATTCTTTGTATTGAGATTCATCTCCTGTTAGAAGTAGTCTCTTTCTGCTTCAGGCCTGGCACCCCCCACCTGCACTCACTTGAGTGATTTTGATTAACCCAGGATTATTGGATCCAGGTCATTATTTATTTATTCATATATATATATATATATATATATATGAATGATCTGGATTTTATATGGATTAAGTTTATTCCTGTGTTTGGGGAGAACAGATGAATAAGGGACAAGTTTTAAGATTGTATATAATGAAAATAGTATAGGCTGAGTGGAGATAATTGGTTAAACTAGTCAATCATGTTTAAAGGTCACTCTGGTGTTAGGGAGTGAGTTTGATGTTTAAATACATAATTAATATGTAACTACATCCCCCCATCTGAATTTTTCTCAGGAAACTTCTGATTTTAGTGGCAGAAGGTGCCCATTTCTGTTTTCTCTTTACATAGTCCGTATTTTCTGAATAAAATGACTTTGTTGTAGTGTAGATTACATAATTTAGGAAATCGTGGGTTAAGCACTCGCAATGGCAATATCCACAGGGCTTTGTCAGAGATCTGGGAATTAGGCGCATCTTAAATCTCTTTTTGGCTGACATAAATTTATTGATCAGTCTCCTTTTATAACATTTTTGTGAGATTCAGTATCTTTCCTCAGTAAAGTCATTGGTTCGACATAGATCATTTCCCTACAAAGTCCTGTTGGCCTTCACTGACTGTTATTTTCCTTTAAGAATTCTAATTAATGTGCCAATTGTTGAGAAATGTATGGACTTTAGTTAGAAACAAGAAACTGCAGCTGCTGGTTTATTATTTTAAAAAGTACTCGGCGAATCAGGCAGCATCTTTGGAGAACATGGATAGATGATGTTTTGGGTCAGGACCCTTCCTCAGATTGGACTAGGTTTGTTTCCTTTCTTTGAAAACTGACATTTTAACATGGAACATAGAAAAGGAACAGGCCCTTCGGCCAACAATTTCTATGCTAAATATGTTGCCTTGTTTTTTGATCCAGGAGTTTCCTCACTTGTTCTTGCAATATAATAGGTTTTTATAGGATTGTCTATAACCTTATGCTGCAGCGCAGGTTTTTTCTCCATTTATCCCTCACTGCACATCCATCAAAAGACAATAGCAGTATATTCAGATGCTGAAATTCTAAAATAAAAGAAAGTGCTGACCCTTTTATCATGATTTTTGGGGTCACTATCTAAATCTAAAGGATTCTAATGAGGTGACATTTCTTTATAAACAAGGTTGTATTTTTATATTTCACTGCCTCTGCACTGTGGATGCTCAGTTGTTAATTTAAGGTTAAGATTGATGGATTTTTAGGTGTGACGGAAATTGAGGGATCTGGAGTCCAGGTAGGAAAGTAGATAAAGTGCAGGATTAGCCCATAGTTGAGTAAACCCAAAACTGATGAATTGTCATTGTTACTTATTACTCACATTTTTGTACTTGGTATTGATTTAAATTTGGGGCCAGAGTGTGGTGACATTTCTGTTCAGTAGCTGAGCAAAACCATTTGTTTTTATCTAATGTCAATTTAACAAGATACTTTGCTTCCACCATAAATACCAATAAAGAATTTTCAAAGACTATAAACCAGGAAAGGAAAGGGAAGTGTAAAATTTCTACAATTAAAAATGTAAACATAAAGATTGGAACATAGGCATCCATTTAAGGTAGTAGCTGAAATGTTTCAAAAATATGTGTTAAAAAGAAATGGAACAGTCTTGCATTCACCTTTCATTTTCCATGCATTGATATGCTGGCCTTCAGTGACATGCACAAGCACACCCATGCCCCTCTGACTATCAACATTTCTCACTCTCACATTCAGCAGATACTCTATTTTCTTGTTCACCAAAGTAAATTACCCGAGACTTTTTTCGCATCATATAGTTTGGTTCAGTTTATTGTCATGTGTACCGAAGTAAAGTGAAATGCTCTTTTGTAACGTGCTCACTAGTCAGCGGAAAGACTACACATGATTACAATCGAGCCGTCCACAGTGTGCAGGTAAGGATAAAGGGAATAATGTTTAGTGCAAGATAAAGTCCAGTAAGATCCAATTAAAGGTAGTCTGAGGGTCTCCAATGACGTAGATGGCAGCTCAGGACCGCTCTCTAGTTGTTGATATGATTGTTCAGTTGCCTGATAACAGCTGGGAAGAAACTGTTCATGAATCTGGAGGAATACGATTTCACACTTCTGTACCTCTTGCCTGATGGGAGAGGGGAGAGTGTCCGGGGTGAGACTCGTCTTTGATTATACTGGTGGCCTTGCCGAGGCAGTGTGAATTGTAGATGGAGTTGATGGGAGGGAGGTTGATTTTGTGTAATTGTTTGGGCTGTGTCCACAATTCTCTGCAATTGTGGTCTTGCATAGAGCTGTTCCTAAACCATGCTGTGATGCATCCCGATAAAATGCTTTCTGCCATGTTCGTATTCTATTTGCCATGTTCTTATCCCTCATTCAGCTCGTCCCCTCTATTCACAATCCCAGACATTATTTTAAAATTGAAACCTGCCTCTTGGCCAAATCATTGACGCAAATCGTGGATAGCAGGGGCCCAAGTACCGATCCGTGTGATATTATTCCCTTTACATTTAGGTCTGAGTTATTAACACAAGGAACTGAGTACCAAGCCCTGTGGAAACTCATTGGTAACAGCTTTCCAGTCACAAAAACATCCACCAGTTACTGCCCTTTGATCGCTGGCACTGAAACAATTGTGATTGCAGTTTACCACACTCCCTTGGATCCACAGGCTTTTAACATTTTTGACCAGCCTTGCCATTTGGGACCTTGTTAAAAGCCATGGTAAAATTCATGTAGACAACTTTAAATGTATCACCAACCTTTTCTTAACCTAAAAAAATAATTAGTTATACATGATCTTCCTTTTGAAATTCTATGCTAAATGTCTGATTAATTTGTGCCTTTACAGAAGTCCCTCAGAAATGCTTACCATAACTTGGACAGCACTGAGATTAATTCAATTGACCTGTAATTTGAGTAAAATTCTGATGATCCTCTATCAAGAGTCAAGAGTGTTTAATTGTCATATGCACCGTGAATAGAACAATAGAATTCCTTCTTGCTGCAGAGTTAGATTTAGCTCTTAGAGCTAAAGGAATCAAGGGATATGGGGAAAAAGCAGGAACGGGGTACTGATTTTAGATGATCATCCATGATCATATTCATATCGAATTGCGGTGCTGCCTCGAAGGGCCGAATGGCCTACTTGTAGCGGAGGCAGAACAACGGGGCTGGAGAGCAAAGATCTGCCTGGTAGAAGTTGGACGTCGGGGCTTCGTGGCAACATCAACTGTAAGACTGATGAAGGACCTGGGGATCAGCGGACAAGCCCTACGCCAGGCCATCAAGGAAACATCAGGAGTGGCAGAGCGGAGTAGCCAGTGGCTCTGGCTGAAGAGGAAAGACCCCATCTGGTCTCCCAAATAAGCCGGCTAGGCAGATGCAGAGGGGGGTGGTTCTGGGACGTCAGAATGCACTGCTGAGCCTACTGGAGAGGTCGTGGTCCCAGTCAGCGTAAACGTTGATGAAAGTAGGAGCCCGCTTGATAACCCCAATGATGTGTCTGCCCAATCTTTCTCAACATCGGAGGAGCTTAGGTGAGTGCTTAAGCCTTCCAGCACCACCGGGAGAAAGTTAAGGGTTGGCACTTTGGATTTTAACATCACGTCCTGTGTATTTGAAAACATTCTTGCATCTATTTTTCTATGTTTCTATGCAGTGTTACGGGCACAGTAACAGGAAAATACAATAATACCTTAAATTAATAATAATACTAGCTAACCACACCCAATTATGTTTATTGTCTTAAAATTTTCACTCTTGCTCTCCTTAACTGCCATCATATACTCTTAAATAAAGTTAGCCATGATGTAATTTAAAAAAAAACTTTCTCACATCCTATGCTTCCAACACATCGGTCGTTTTTGGTCTCTTGTGGGCCTTACTATATCCTTAGTTATGCTCTTTATGGACTTAGCAAACATCTTGGGATATTAGAACATAGAACAGCACAGGAACAGCCCCTTTGGCCCACAATGCCCTTGCCGGACATGATGCCAAGACTAATTCTTACTTGCCTGCACATAATCCATATCTCTCAATTCCCTGTATATCCATATGCCTATCCAAAAGTATCTTAAATGTCATTAAAGGAGGCGTGGCTGTGTTCTGCAGCTGCGGCTCACCGGCAGTCTCTGTTTTTGTTGTTGTTTTTTTGTCATTGTCGTTGTTAAATGTACGTTTTGTTTTATTTTTAATTCTGTGTATGTAGGGGGGTGGTGGGGGGGGTTGGGGGAAACCTTTTTTTCAAATCTCCTCAACGGAGATGCGACCTTTACCGTGTCGTATCTCCGTTCGCGCTACGGCCTAACATCGTGGAGTCGGCGGCCTCCAGCTGGGATCGACCTCAAAGACTCCGGTTGCAGGGCCTGGACTTACCATCTCGGAGGCTTCGGCCGTGGGCCCTGCAGACCGCAACATCGGGAGTTCGCAGGTCCCTGGCTGGTGACCGGCTTTTGGGAGCTCCAGCCGTAGCAGCTTCGACCGCCCCGAAGCGTGAGGTATGATCAACCCGCCCGCAGGACCTTCATCACCCTGCGTGGCTCGGCCGCAGCACTTTCCATTGCCCGGTGGGGGCTCAGGACCTTCATCGGCCAGCTCGGCTCGGCCCTGGGACTTTCCATCGCCCGGTGGGGGCTTCAAAAAGTTGGGAGCCTCGATCACCTCGTGGCACCACGGGAGAAGAATGAGGAGGAGATAAGACTTTGCCTTCCATCACAGTGAGGGTATGCCTAGAGCAATCACTGTGATGGCTGTTTTATGTAAAAAAAAAATTATCTGTGTGTCTTGTGCTCTTTAATGTCTACTGCCGGACCCTGACGTGAGAGGACGCTGGCGTTGAGTATTCGCCGCTTTTCCGTCAGGATAGTTTGTCTGTTTGTTTCTATGTTAATTGTTTTTGTAAAGCGCTTTGAGCATGTGATAAGGCGCTATATAAAATAAATGGATTATTATTATTATTATCGTATCGCTCAACCACCATCCCAATCAGCGCATTACGGGCACTTGCCTAGCACATTTCCTTTAAACTTTTCCCCCTCTCACTTTTAATCTTTTCCCCCTAGTATTTGATTTTTCCATCCTGGGAAAAAGGTTCTGACTTTACCCTATCTACGCCTCTCATAATTTTATATACAGTAAACCCTCGCAGTTACAGACCTCTATATAATGGATTTCGGTTATAGCAGACCAAGGCGTCTTCATGGTGGTGTTTGGCGAGCGGTACGCAGCGCAGGGCAGTGGAGAGGTGGCAGCGGGGAGCGAGCAGTTAAACACTCTTGAAGAGCGTCGCTTTGTGCACGGGTTGGCAGCGGTTGCCGCAAAGTGGGGTCCCGGGCTGTTGGATGCAGATGCAGCGCATGCCAATGCAGCTGTGTCGCCCTAGCAACGTGTGTCTCGGTTGCCCAGTAACGGCGCGACGCTCCCCATTTACGCTGGTTTCCCATTGAGCTGGCGCCACGTGGCCTACTTCCAGTTGCAGGAGCAGAGTGCGAGCAGCACGATGGTGACGTGAGTACTAGGCCCGTGAATTCCCCCACCTGCTGTCGCCACGTTTATTCCCACCCGGCCTTGGGTTAAACTAGTTAATATTTACCCCTCTCACAAGAGATATAGTGGCCATTGGCAATAACGGACATCCCTCGGTCTGCTATGGTGAGGGTTTTCTGTACTTGCAACCACTGTCATTCCAGAGAAAATCTACTTTTGTCCAACCTTTCCCTGTAGCTATCATCTCCTAATCCAGGCATCTTTGATTTAACTTGGCAGTATTTCCATCTTAATTTGATTGCAGATAGACACAAAAGGTTGGAGTAACTCACCGGATCAGACAGTATCTCTGGAGAAAGGAATAGATGACATTTTGGGTCAAGACCCTTCTTCAGACTGAGAGTCGGAGAGAAGGAAACGAGAGATATGAAAAGGAACGTAGACCAAATGAATGAAAGGTATGCAAAAGGACAAATCAAAGCCAGCAACGATGATCAAGGAAAGGTGGAGTCCACAATGGTCCATTGTTGGCTGTGGAGAAGGTGATAATGAGTGATATAAACTGAAACTCAGCAGGACAACAGTGAAACTAGTACGATGACCACGGTGGGGGAGGGTCGGACAGAGAGGGGATGAAAGGGTTACTTCTATTCAATTTAAACTCTTCCATACATTGTTGTATTATTTAGAGTTGGACCAAGATGTCTATCTGAACTGGTCCCATTTGCCTGCATTTGACCTCTAAACTGTTCCTATCCATGTACCTTGTCTAATTATCTTTTAAACATTGTAATTGTACCAGCCACTACCACTTCCTGTGGCAGCTCTTCACATACTTATCACCCTCTGTGGAAAATTTGACCCTTGTGTTCCATTTAAATATTTCCACTCTCACCTAAAATATATGCCATTCCTATTCGATGAAAGAAGATGGTCACCATCCATCTATTCTACACCTCATAATTTTATACACCTAATAGGCCACCCCTCAGACTCCTATCCCCCGATGAAAACAGCCCCACAGCCCCAGCCTATCTAATGTCTCCTTATATCTCAAGCCATTCAGTCTGGTTAATATCATTGTGCACCCTCTCTACAGTCTTTCCAACTTAATTACATCCTTCCTGTAGCTGGGAGTCCAGAACTGCACACAATTCTCCAATTGCGGTCTCATCAACAACTTGTACAGTTGCAATTTGATGTCCCAACTTCTGTATTCAATTCCCTTAGTAAGGCAAGGAAGCCAAAAGCCTTTTTCACCACCCTGTCTACCTGTGCCATAATTTTGCAGGAACTGTGTACCTGCATCCCCAGCAACAACTTGAAATGTCACATATCCATGCTCTCCAGAGATGCTATCTGACCTGCTGAGTTATTCCAGCATTTGTGTCTTTTTTTTGTAAACCAGCATCAGAAGTCCTTGTGTCTCCATGGGCTTCACTGTCTTATGATACGATACGATGGAACTTTATTTATCCCAGGAGGGAAATTGATCTGCCAACAGTCATAAAATACAAAAAACATGAAATATGAAATTAAAGTAACAAGTGGAAAGGATTGGGGATGTGCAAAGATTGGAGTCAGTCTACCCCACGACAGAAGGGGGAAGAGTTGTACAGTTTGATAGCCACAAGGAAGAAGGATCTCCTGTGGCGTTCTGTACTGCATCTTGGTAGAACCAGTCCGTTTCTGAAGGCAACTTAGATAAGCTTCCCTTTGTGCCAGCTCTGCTGTGCACCGACTCATTCGCAAGACTGAATTTTGCAGACCCACCTTTTTCATTGTAAGAACATTTATCTGAAGACCTTAAATTTCCTTCTTGAATGCCTCACATAGTTGTAAGGCTGACATCTTGAAATAGCTGGTTTCAATCCAATAAAATACAGCTGGTGTTTCAATTCACACCATTACTGATTGAATCACAGTCAGAAGGCTAGTTTTCATGAGCTTCTTAGTGAGGTAGTCCAGGACAGGCAAAATGCATCCCTGTAACTGAAGCAAAAGAAGTATGTTGTCAAAGATAGACACAAAGTGCTGGAGTAACTCAGTGGGTCAGACTGCTTCTCTGGAGAATAAGGATGGGTGAAGTTTCGGGTCAGGAAGAAGGGTCCCAACCCAAAATGCCACCCATCCTTTTTTTTCAGAGATGCTGCCTGACATGCCGAGTTACTCCAGCACTTTATGTCTATCTTTGCCATAAACCAACATATGCAGTTCCTTGTTTCTACATACGTATATTGTCAGCTTGGTTTGTCCTTCCCTCATCTGTCTGCCATTTATTGCCATTCACAAGATCCAAGTTCAAGTCACCAGCATACCTATTTGAGAAGCAATGGTGTAAAAAACCCACCATTGACGTTTCAGGTCGAGTCCCTGGGTCAGTCCTAAAGAAGATTATGATCTGAATTGTTTACTATCCCTTTGCCTCCTCAGATACTGCTCAACCCACTACTTGACCCCAAAAAATCAGCACCTTATTTTTATGCTTCAGATTACATCAGAAGCATGTCTCTTATGTCTCCAGGCTATGGTATACAGTATATTGGTTGGGACCCAATAAACAAAAGTAAGTGATAAGATGCAAAATTCACAATTTTAAAACAGATCTAAGAAACCATCTGCTAAATCTATATATTCAAACTTTGAGTTCTGCAAATGTTAACTGCTAACATTTCTCTTGATCAAATATTGCTACTCTGAAATTCAATATATATCAAAATTCACCACCACTTCTGCAAATATTTTAAATTCATAAAACATAAGAAAAAGCAAAGGAAATATAGATAAACGTTTTACAGAGATAGACTGTGTGTGGAGCAATCAGATATTAACAGCATGTTTCTTCACCCTGTGATCAACAAAGATAAGCACAAAAATAGAAAACTCAACAGATCATGAATCAGCCTCTGCATTAAAAAAATAAAGTCATGGTTAAATGCATTGAAAGAATTGATGTTTTTTTAAATGCAGGTACAGCATTTACAGCGGCTGGCCCTGCCGATCTGGGACTATTGAAAAATAAAAGTGTGACTTGTACAGAAAGAATACATGTACCCATCAATGAATATATTTTCAAACTCAAGTTTTCATTTATATTTAGAATTACTTTTTGCTGGATCAATTTATAAATTGGTTGAATTTAGATGTTTATTCAGTAACAGTCGTTGAGCCAGTTCTTCAGTAAAAATTTTATAGTAAAAACAAATGTATGCAGGTGTGTGTGTTAGTGTATATATCTATATAAACAGTCTGAAGAAGGGTCTCGACCCGAAACGTCAGCCGTCCTTCTCTCCTGAGATGCTGCCTGACCTGCTGAGTTACTCCAGCATTTTGTGAAATAAATACCTTCGATTTGTACCAGCATCTGCAGTTATTTTCTTACACTATATAAACATAGCACAAAAAGTGAGGAAATTTGTGTTTGGTAGATTATTTCTTTGTTGTAACAATGCTTCTTGGCAATAAATCTTATACCGTTGGAAAGCCTGTTTATTTCCCTTTTAAATGGTGCCACATTTGTAAGGAACATGCATTTGTGGGATGAGCAGCAGAGCTGAGTATATGGGTTGCGCCCATGAAAAATTTGCCAAATCTTCTCTGCCAATGCCAAACAGCTTATTCTGCTGTTGCTATTGACTCTTGTTTTGAGCACCTGTTTGACAGCATCTGTGAGCATGGGCCCTGCTACAGTGGTCAGTAGGTGTCTGCTCCAAGAATCGGCATGCCACGTTTGACTGATCTGGATAGGGTCCGTGCGATAGGGCAACTTCAAGCTGGTGTTCCGCAAAACCAAGTTGCAGCATTATTTGGAGTGAGCCCTAGTACCATCTCCAAAGTGAAGGCCAAGTTCCATATAATGGGGGATGTCAGAGATCTGATCAGTGAAAGGTCCGGGGGGGGGGGGGGGGGGTGCGGGTGATCGCATAGGCCCGGGGGGGGGGGGGGGGGGATAACGGGGAGATGTTCTCCCGGGTGTGGGAGAGAGGAGAGAAGCAAGGGGAGAGAGGAGAGGTGAGCCGGTGATCGCTAACGGCGTCCATTTTTTTGGTGCGAGTGAGGAGATGCCGCGCATGCGTGCCGAGTACAGATTGAGGAGATTCCGCGCATGCGTACTGAGCACAGCCGCACCGCAGCGCCACCTATAGAAACCTCAAAAGGGGGGGGGCAGCGCTTTAAAACCTCTTGTAAGTCAAAAAATACGCGACCGAATTAAATAAAAACATTATTTTCCAGTAGCTGTCCGCGTGGTGATTAATGGTGTGCAAAAATCGTGGCGCTACGGTTTACCGTTTTGGAGAAATCGGCGAAATCAAATATACATACATATAAATAAAACGCACACAAGATCTGAGTTTTAGTAGTATACTAGACAAAGTGGGCCCGTTGGGCCCATTCCCCACTCCCCCATTCTCTCCTCCCCCATCCCCACTCTTACTCTCCCCACACTCTCCCCTTTGGCCCGTCCTCTTAGGGTTTCCATTGTATCCGGGAGGGGGGAGGGAGTGAAGGGGGGAGGGAGGGAGAGGGAGGTTTGGGGGAGGGAGGTGTGGAGTGATCGAGGGGGAGAGAGTGGTGGAGGGAGGGATGTGTTGAGGATGGAGGGGGGAGGGGGGAGGGTGATGAAAGATGGGGTGGTATTTGTGGAGGGAGGGAGGGGGGGGAGAGAAGGGGGGAGGGATATGGACCTCCCCTTTTCCCAGTAACCCTCTTTCCCCCACCACCAAGTCCCCTCCGCACGACCCCTGTTGTCCCATTCCCCATTCTCAGACCCCGTTGGGCCCGTCCCCACACCCCCCATTCTCTCCTCCCCCAGCCCCACTCTTACTCTCCAAGTGTGCCCGTTGGGCCCGTCCTCTTGATCTGTGTATGTCAAGTGACCACTATAACTTCCTTTTTTTTTTTTTCCTAATCAGATGTGCAGCACTTTGGTCAACGTGGGTTGTTTTAAAATGTGCTATACAAATATAATTGACTTGACTTGACTGTTTTTTTTTTTTTTTTTACTAAAACCTCTGTAACTTAAAAAATACGCGACCGAATCAAATAAAAAAACCATTTTCCAGCAGAGTTCAGCGCGGTGATGAAGGCGGTGCAAAAATCGTGGCGCTACGGTTCACCGTTTTTTTCAATAAATCCGCTTTAAACCTCCGTAACTTAAAAAATATGCGACCAAATTAAATGAAAATATCACGGCCGAGCGAGCGCGAGATTGTCGGTTAAGGCGGTGCAAAAATTGTGGCGCGACGGTTCACCGTTTTGCCGTAATCACTGTTACGTATATAGAAACAGATATATTCACAAGATCTGAGTTTTAGTAATATACTAGAACAAGTGTGCCCGTTCAAAGCGGGCCCGTTGGGCCCGTCCCCACACCCCCCATTCTCTCCTCCCCCAGCCCCACTCTTACTCTCCAAGTGTGCCCGTTGGGCCCGTCCTCCTGATCTGTGTATGTCAAGTGACCACTATAACCTTCTTTTTCTTTTTTTTTTCCTAATCAGATGTGCAGCACTTTGGTCAACATGGGTTGTTTTTAAATGTGCTATACAAATATAATTGACTTGACTTGACTTGACTTGACTTGCAATAACAAAACAATCAGTGCTTTTCTGGAAACTTTTCGAAACAATGTAGCCGTCACAAGCTGAAAACTAAATCCTTTTCTGGAAACTTTTCGAAACAATGTAGCCGTCACAAGCCACTAGCTGAAAACTAAATCTGCACCGCAGCGCCCCCCTGAAAAAGGGGGGGGGGCAGCGCTTTAAAACCTCTGTAACTTAAAAAACACGCGACCAAATTAAATGAAAATATCACGGCCGAGCTAGCGCGAGATTGGCGATTGAGGCGGTGCGAAAACCGTCGCGCTACGGTCCGCCGTTTTGCTGCAATCGCTGTTACGAATATATCAGGCCAAACCACAAAAAAATATATACACAAGATCTGAGTTTTAGTATTATACTAGAACAAGTGTGCCCGTTCAAAGCGGGCCCGTTGGGCCCGTCCCCACACCCCCCATTGTCTCCTCCCCCAGCCCCACTCTTACTCTCCAAGTGTGCCCGTTGGGCCCGTCCTCCTGATCTGTGTATGTCAAGTGACCACTATAACCTTCTTTTTTTTTTTTTTCCTAATCAGATGTGCAGCGCTTTGGTCAACATGGGTTGTTTTTAAATGTGCTATACAAATATAATTGACTTGACTTGACTTGACTTGACTTGCAATAACAAAACAATCAGTGCTTTTCTGGAAGCTTTTCGAAACAATGTAGCCGTCACAAGCTGAAAACTAAATCCTTTTCTGGAAACTTTTCGAAACAAATGTAGCCGTCACAAGCCACAAGCTGAAAACTAAATCTGCACCGCAGCGCCCCCCTGAAAAAGGGGGGGGCAGCGCTTTAAAACCTCTGTAACTTAAAAAACACGCGACCAAATTAAATGAAAATATCACGGCCGAGCGAGCGCGAGATTGGCGATTGAGGCGGTGCGAAAACCGTCGTGCTACGGTCCGCCGTTTTGCTGCAATCGCTGTTACGTATAAATATACGATATGTTCAGGTCAAACCCAAAAAAAATATATATATATATTCACAAGATCTGAGTTTTAGTATTATATAGACTAGAACAAGTGTGCCCGTTCAAAGCGCCACACCCCCCATTCTCTCCTCCCCCAGCCCCACTCTTACCCGTTGGGCCCGTCCTCCTGATCTGTGTATGTCAAGTGACCACTATAACTTCCTTCTTTTTTTTTTCCTAATCAGATGTGCAGCACTTTGGTCAACGTGGGTTGTTTTTAAATGTGCTATACAAATATAATTGACTTGACTTGACTTGACTTGACTTGCAATAACAAAAAACAGCACTTTAAAACAATCCTGGAAACTTTCGAAACAATGTTCGAAACAATGTAGCCGTCACAAGCTGAAGACCAAATCTGCACTGCAGCGCCCTCCTGGAAGGGGGGGGGGGGGGGGCCAGCGCTTTAAAACCTCTGTAACTTAAAAATCACGCGACCAAAGTAAATGAAAATATCACGGCCGAGCGAGCGCGAGATTGGCGATTGAGGCGGTGCGAAAACCGTCGCGCTACGGTCCGCCTTTTTTCCGCAATCGATGTTACGTACGGTTCAGGTCATTCTCAAAAATATACACAAGATCTGAGTTTTAATAGTATACTAGAACAAGTGTGCCCGTTCAAAGCGGGCCCGTTGGGCCCGTCCCCACACCCCCCATTCTCTCCTCCACCAGCCCCACTCTTACCCGTTGGGGCCGTCCTCCTGATCTGTGTATGTCAAGTGACCACTATATTTCCTAATCAGATGTGCAGCACTTTGGTCAACGTGGGTTGTTTTTAAATGTGCTATACAAATATAATTGACTTGACTTGACTTGACTTGACTTGCAATAACAAAAAACAGCACTTTAAAACAATCCTGGAAACTTCGAAACAATGTTGGAAACAATGTAGCCGTCACAAGCTGAAGACCAAATCTGCACTGCAGCGCCCCCCTGAAAAGGGGGGGGGGCAGCGCTTTAAAACCTCTGTAACTTAAAAATCACGCGACCAAAGTAAATGAAAATATCACGGCCGAGCGAGCGCGAGATCGGCGATTGAGGCGGTGCGAAAACCGTCGCGCTACGGTCCGCCTTTTTTCCGCAATCGATGTTACGTACGGTTCAGGTCATTCTCAAAAAAATACACAAGATCTGAGTTTTAATAGTATATAGATACTAGAAAAGAGGGCCCGTTGGGCCCGTCCCCACACCCCCCATTCTCTCCTCCCCCAGCCCCACTCTTACTCTCCAAGTGTGCCCGTTGGGCCCGTCCTCCTGATCTGTGTATGTCAAGTGACCACTATAGCCTTCTTTTTTTTTTTTTTTTCCTAATCAGATGTGCAGCACTTTGGTCAACATGGGTTGTTTTTAAATGTGCTATACAAATATAATTGACTTGACTTGACTTGACTTGACTTGCAATAACAAAACAATCAGTGCTTTTCTGGAAACTTTTCGAAACAATGTAGCCGTCACAAGCTGAAAACTAAATCCTTTTCTGTCTGTCAAGTGACCACTATAACTGTCTTTTTTTTTTTTTTCCTAATCAGATGTGCAGCACTTTGGTCAACGTGGGTTGTTTTTAAATGTGCTATACAAATAAAACTGACTTGACTTGACTTGACTTGACTTGCAATAACAAAAAAGACTACTTGGAAGCTTTTCGAAACAATGTAGCCGTCACAAGCTGAAAACTAAATCCTTTTCTGGAAACTTTTGGAAACAAATGTAGCCGTCACAAGCCACAAGCTGAAAACTAAATCTGCACTGCAGCGCCCCCCTGAAAAATGGGGGGGCAGCGCTTTAAAACCTCTGTAACTTAAAAAACACGCGACCAAATTAAATGAAAATATCACGGCCGAGCGAGCGCGAGATTGCCGATTGAGGCGGTGCAAAAACCGTCGTGCTACGGTCCGCCGTTTTGCTGCAATCGCTGTTACGTATAAATATACGATATATTCAGGTCAAACCCAAAAAAAATATATAAACAAGATCTGAGTTTTAATAGTATACTAGAACAAGTGTGCCCGTTCAAAGCGGGCCCGTTGGGCCCGTCCCCACACCCCCCATTCTCTCCTCCCCCAGCCCCACTCTTACTCTCCAAGTGTGCCCGTTGGGCCCGTCCTCCTGATCTGTGTCTGTCAAGTGACCACTATAACTGTCTTTTTTTTTTTCTTCCTAATCAGATGTGCAGCACTTTGGTCAACGTGCTGACCAAAGACTTTAAGGCGGTACAAAAAATATGCGACAGAATTAAATAAAAAAATCATTTTCCAGCATTGGCCCGCGTGGTGATTAAGGCGGTACAAAAATCGTGGCGCTACGGTTCACCGTTTTGCCGTATTCAGCCGACATCAGTGGAATATATATACAACGCTACAAGATCTGAGTTTTAGTAGTATATAGATAGATAGATATAGATATAGATAGATAGATAGATAGATAGAAGATAGATAGATAGATAGAAGATAGATAGATGTGTGTGTGTGTGGATATATAATATATGTATGTCTGTGTGTGTGTTTATATACAGCATTCCTACTCTTTATCATGCTTTATCATGTTAACCTGCATTCCTGCTTTTTATAATGCACAATTATAATTTTATAATGTACTAGACCAAGTGGACCCGTTGGGCCCATTCCTCGTAGCGGGGGAGCAGGGAAGGGAAGAGGGTGTTACTGAGTGAGCCGTGGACCCAAAGCTTCTCCTGTATTGGTGTAGCACCCTCAATCCCCCCCACCCAATCCCCCTTATCCCCCCTCCTCCCCCCACTGACCCTACCCACCCCCACTCGCCGCTTCCCTGCCCCCACCACTTGCCCCTCCCCACCCCTATTCCCTCCTCCCCCTCCCCTCATCCACACCCGCCCCCACCTCCCTCCCCTCCCCCCACCCCCACTCTCCCTGCCCGCACCAGTCTCCCCCCACCCCCAATCCTCCCTCCTCCCCACCCCCACTTTCCCCAACCCCCAATCTTCCCTCCTCACCACCCCACCCTGCCCTCCTCCCCAGGCCCACTCTCCCCCCACTTCCCCCTCCCCCACCCCCACTCCCACTCTCCCCCACCCCCACTCACTCACCCCCCTTTCCCACCCACCCCCCTTTCCCCCACCCACCACCCCCTCCTTCCCCTCTCCCCCATCCCCACTCTCCCCTCCCCTCCCCACCCCCACTCTCTCTTCCCCACCCCCACTCTCTCTTCCCCCACCCCCTCCCCTCCCCGCCCCTACTGTCCCCCTTCCCCCCACCCCTCCTCCTCCCCACCACCACTCTCCCCCCACCCCCGCTCTCCCCCCACTCTCTCCTCCCCCCACCCCCTCCTCGCCCACTCTCTCCTCCGCCCACCCTCACTCCCCTCCTACCCCCACCCTCCCCTCCACCCAGTCGGCCCCTACGCCCACTCCCCTCTGTGGACCCGTTGGCAGTGAAAGCCACTTACCGAGCGTGTAGGGAGGAGGAGGGAGCGCCTGCGTCTGTGGCCCGGCCGACCTGGGACTACTGGAGGCCGGTGCCAGCGGCTGGCCCTGCCGATCTGGGACTATTCGAGGCGGACAGCGGTCAGGCGAGAGGTGGGACTACTCGAGGCGGACAGCGCGGCGGTGGAGGATGCGCACAAGATGGCGAAGCGTGAGGTGAAGGAGGAGAGCGACCGCCATTTTTCTGAAGTCGCGACGGGACTGTCGGTGGCAGCGGCCCTTGTCGACGAAGCCATCGGTGGAAGTGGCCACTGAAGGTGGAGGAGAAGAAGCTGCTCGCTGGTGCTTGTGTGCGGTGATGGTCCGGGGCGCTGGGATCGGGTGGGAACGAAGACTCGAGGACGCCGTGGGTTGAAGGGAAGGATCAGTCGACCATCAGTCTGACCATCTCCCTCCTGCTCGGAGTATCCCCGGGGTGAGTATCCCCCGAGAGTCCGTGCGTGCCCTATGGTGACATAATACGCACAGCAGCCCTTGGAAAATTGTCTTTAGAAATGAGATTGTTGAACTTGAAAATGTCTCTAACTTAAAAAATATAAGGCCGATTTAAATGAAACCTGTTATAAACAGTCGCCGCGAGAATGGCGATTAAGGTGCCGCAAAAATTGTGGCGCAATGGTGTACTGTTTTGGCAAAATCACAGAAAAACATATATTTACATACGGATATATATATATATATACAAGATCTGAGTTTTAGTAGTACAAATATATATATATAGTATAGATAGCTAGATAGATATAGATAGATATATATTTATATTTATATATATAGATATAGATGATAAACAAAATATATATATTGTTTGTATGATCATATTAACCTGAATCCCTACATATTATGTGTCTGAATCTCCATATGTAGTCTCCTTATTCTTTCCAGCAAATCACATTACCTCTCAATCACACTTAGTGAAATTAATTTGCCAATACCATGCCCATTTGTTGAGTCGATTGTTGACTTAAGGTATTTTGTAATAGGAAGCCTGTGTTGACTATATCGGTAGCGCAGCGGTAGAGTTGCTGCTTTACAGCGAATGCAGCGCCGGAGACTCAGGTTCGATCCTGACTACAGGTGCTGCACTGTAAGGAGTTTGTCCGTTCTCCCCGTGACCTGCGTGGGTTTTCTCCGAGATCTTCGGTTTCCTCCCACACTCCAAAGACGTACAGGTATGTAGGTTAATTAGCTGGGTAAATGTAAAAATTGTCCCTGGTGGGTGTAGGATAGTGTTAATGTACGGGGATCGCTGGGCGGCACGGACTTGGTGGGCCGAAAAGGCCTGTTTCCGGCTGTATATATATGATATGATATGATAACTTGTTTGCAAAATTGTGATTTTATTCCAAAGTAAACTCATTAGCTAAATAATATATTATAATGGCTCCAGCACCAATCCTTGGATAAAACTATTTCTCTGTTAAAAAAGTTACATAAAGTGCTGGAGTAATTCAGCGGGTCACACGGCATCTTTGGCGAACAAGGATAGGTGACGTTTTAGGTTGGAACCCTTCAGTCTGAAGAAGGGTCCTGACCCAAAATGTCATTCAACAGTTCAACAGTTCAACAGAGCTTTATTTGTCATTCGGTACCAAGGTACCGAACGAAACTACATAGCAGTCACACAAAAAAGAACACAAGACACATAACCCCAACACAAACGTCCATCACAGTGACTCCAAACACCCCCTCACTGTGATGGAGGCAACAAAACTTCCACTCTCTTCCCCACGCCCACGGACAGACAGCTCGTCCCCGACCGACCCGCACAGTCCTCGCAAGGGGGTGGAAGTCCCCGCGGCCGAGTCGCACCGGGCGCTGAGACGTCTCGCGGCCGAGCCGGGCGATGGAAGGCCCCGCGACCGAGCCTTGCGCAGCTAACTCCCGCGGCCGAGCCGCACCGGGTGATGTCAAGCCCCGCGGCCGAGCCGCACCGGGCACTATTAAGTCCAGCGGCCGAGCCGCACCGGGCGATGTTAGGCCCCGCGGCCGAGCCGCACCCCGCGCCGTGAGGAAGAGACCTAAAAGAGAAAGGTTTCCCCCACCCCCTCCGCCACCCCTCCACCCACACCACCCACACCACCACCCCCCACACATACACAACCAAAAAAAAAAAAAAACCATCCCAACACCGACACACAACAAAAAAAAAGGAAAAAAGACGAACAGACTGCTAGCGAGCCGCAGCCGTTAGGCGCCGCCACATCCGCCATGTTCTCCAGTGATACTGCCTGATCCATTGAATTACTCCAGTATTTTGTCATTTTTTATAAACCAGCAACTGCAGTTCTTTGTTTCTACTATTTCTACCTTTGCCAGTTTATGTTGTTGCCTGTAATTTCAGCTTGTCTTATAGCAATTTGTTATTCATATCCCTGATGCCATCTTCTGATCTTAGTCATGTGTCTGCATATTTTTTGTTACCTCTACACATTAACCCCATTTCTCCATTTCATTAATGCAACTGGTCAGCCAATGTATGTCCTTATAAACATTAATTTATCGGTTATCTCAGTCTGTGTAGATTGTGCTTCTCAGATAATCACCTAACCACCATTAGCTCCAATCACTCATCGTATCCCTTTTATATGCTATCCAATGTTGTGACAAATTGCACAGTTAGTCACCTATCCTGTTCTTTAGATATCCAAGTTTCAATCATTTCTTGTCGCTGATGGTGTGCAGCCAAACCTCTGAAGCACAATAGAAAAAGACAACTTTACATGAGCAACCGATTATCACAAGAAGAGAATGGGGTTAAAAATAATCATCCCAGAACAGAACACTGGACACTGTTTTCAATTTGAACAGGCCACACACAAGCATAGTTAATGGCCTGTGAAGTTTTCTGAGAATGTGAAGAGAATTGATTATGGCATTACTTGCAGAGTGTTCTCCAGTGTTTTGTTTGATCACAGAATTGTGACTGGAGAATTGTTGAGAGAGGTGTCCTTGACAATTAATCTGTGAGGTACTCTTTAAAACCAGATATTACTGACATTATGAAAGAGAGTTGCAAAGTGATCTCTCATTCGCAGTTGAAGTCCATAATTTTAGGACAGCTCAAAGTCTCAGGGGGCAAATAAATTAAAAACAAGACAGTGGCCATTTGGTTGCAGTGAATTAAAACATCGGGTAACATTTCCCATGGTATCAAAGTCCTTAACACCAGCAGAATTATACAATAATTGGAGGTGAAGATTAAAACAATGTGGGAAATAATGTGGGAACTATATAGGTTCCCATATAAAACTATATGGGAAAATTTAAACTTGGTCATGAGACCCATATGAGATGTTAGACATCTCACAACATCTCATGTTAGGAGATGTTTAACGATGTTCATTAGAACCAAACAGTTCCATTCTCCTCTGTCTGATTAGTTGAGTATTTAAAGGTTTAGTTTAGTTTAGAGATACAGTGAAGAAACAGGCCCTTTGGCCCACTGAGTCTGCACCGACCAGCGATCCCCATACAACAGCACCATCCTACACACTAGGGATAATTTACAATTTTGTACTGAAGCCAATTAACCTACCAACCTGTGCGTCTTTGGAGTGTGGGGGAAAACTGGAGCACCTGGAGAAAACCCATGGGGTTGCAGTTGCGGGGAGAATGTACAAACTCCGTACAGATAGCACCTGTAGTCAGAATCGAACCCGGGTCTCTGGCGCTGTAAGGCAGCAACTCTACTGCTGCACTACGGCTAGATCCCTAGCATTTTGAAAGTTTGGTGTAAAAACAAACAAGAAAAATCTTTATTAAAAATAATGAATACATCACAAGGACCTGAGCTATAGGGAGAGAATGGATAGGTTAGGAATTTATTCCTTGGAATGCAGGAGGCTGAGAAGTGACCTTACAATGGTGTATAAAATCATGAAGGGAATAGCCAGTGGGAATGCACTACCTATTCCTCAGGGTTTGGGAATAAGAACTAGAGGACATAGGTTTAAGGTGAGTGGAGAAAGATTTAATAGGAATCTAAGGGGCAACATTTTCGCACAGTTGGTGGGTCGACAGAGCAAGCAAACAGAGGAAGTAGTTGGGGCAGGTACAACAAAATTTTAAAGATATTTTGTGTTATTTAGTGCACATTTTTAATGGGGCTATATTCTATGATACACAAGAGTTAATCTCATGTTTTTACTAGTGTAACATTTAATGGTTCTCATTCAATTTCACATTCCTTCCTATTTATGTACAAGAATATAAATTTTGGGCCATTAAAATGATTTGATGTACATTTTTTGTCATGACTACCATAAATAGGTGGCATAAAGAAGAGGAAATTAACAAGTCTGTAGTTTCTGTGAAAGATTAAAAAAACAATTTTGTTATACCCAATTTGGGCATGTAAAGTAGAAACAAGGAACTGCAGATGCTGGTTTACCAGGGAAAGACCCAAAATGCTGGAGTAACTCAGCCACTCAAGAAGCATTACTGGAGAAAATGGATAGGTTATATTTCGGGTTGGGGCCATTCATCAGACTGGCAGTAGGAATCTTAGAGAGGGAGCAGTGAGGGAAGGTCTCACAGAAGAGGAGAATTTTTCAAGGTGATTTTGCAGTGGAGCAGTCAAAATGTTGAAAAAAGGAACTGCAGATACTGGTTTATCAAGGAAAGACACAAAAAGCTGGAGCAACTCAGCAGGTCAGGCAGCATCCTTAGGGAATGCCCCGCATTCCCTGGACAACATGGATAGGTGTCGTTTCGGGTCAGGTCGGGACCCTTCTTCAATCTGAGTTCGCCAGGGCCCCCCTCTGTGATTCCTACTGCAAATCTGAAGAAGGGTCCTAACATGAAAGGAATGCTGCCAACTCCGCAGAGTTACTCCAGCATTTTGTGTATTTCCTTGAACAAATAAAATTTGTTTGGATCTCTGGATGGTGGGAAGGGAGAAGGTAAAAGGGCAGATATTGCTTCTCCAGTGGTTGATAGGAAGGTGTGATGAGAAATAGTGTGGGTACTGATAGTGTGAACAAGGCTTGAAAGATGCCAGAATTGGTTTTGATGACTAGATGTTGGTTTGGCTACTCTGACAATTAATCTTAATACTTACCGTATCAAGGCATGGGTGCTGTCTCATTTCATTGAAATGAAACAGTCTAACTTCATTCAAGGCTTGATGTGAAAAGTTAAATGAAAGCAATTTGAGAAGATGGTTGACAAATGAGATCCTCTATCTGGGGGTATACACAATATGCTGTCAGCAGAGGTACAGGCCAATAATCTGCCAGAACATTATAGTCTGTGCCCCTCCAAAATAAGTTAACTTTTAGTGACATGCATGCAGCTGCCTACATCACATACAGCCAGTGGAAGATTTACTAATATATATGTCTATAAGATACGATGGAGACACAAGGAACTGCAGATGTTGGTTTACAAAATAAGACACAAAGTGCTGGAGTAACTCAGCGGTCAGACAGCATCTCTGGGGTATGTGGATAGTTGATATTTTGGGTTGGGAGCCTTCTTGAAACTGATTGTGGTGGGGAGGGGAGAAGAAAGCTGAAAGAGAGGAGGGGCAGGACAAAGCCTGGCTAATGATAGGTGGATACAGGTGAGGGGGGGGGGAGTGATAGGTAGATAGTTGGATAAAGGCTAGAGATGAAGAGACAAGAAGTGTGTGATAAGGGCAGATGGCAAGAATTATGAAGCCAGAGGAAAGAACAGAGGGGTTCAAATTCTATCTAAGAATTATAACAATTTTGGGTTGTCAAGATTAGTGAATTAAGTGCTATCAGTAAAAATGCCTGGTGCCTTTGGTCATGTTCACTGAAACTTTTGTAACACTTGTTTTCAACTATTGTCAGTGCTGTATGTTATTGTTAATGATATTTTATTGTTAAAGGATCTAATCATGTTAGCGGTTTGCAGCTTAATACTGCTTTTTTTAAATTAGGGGTGCATTGTCTATCTTTGTGCCATCACTGACAGACTTGCTTTCTTCACTTGAGTAACTTTCATTATATTTTAGCAGGGAGGCTTGTAAACTGTGGCAATCCACCAAGCCATTCCATCACTGCCACAACCGCTAAAACCAGATTCATATCTACTATTATCTAATGGAGCAGGATTGATGGCCTGTAAAACAAAACAATCACCGTTTGTGCTATTTTCATCCTGTTGTAGATGTTGAGTGGAAAAACCTCAGGGATAAAAAGCCTAGGAAAATGTAAACCAAAATCTCTCTCGGAAAAATTATTATTGTGAGTTAGCACAATACCAAAAATTGTTAGGACTCGCTGATGACCAAATTGGATCAGATTTTTTTTGAACATGGAAATAAAAACACCAACATTCAGCAGTTTTTATTTGTCAAGCAGGGAAGATGGTGAACATGGATTTCATAATCCATTGGCTGTATGTCATGGTTGATGTAAATCAGAGACCAATGACAGATGTGATCTGAATATAAATACAATTCTTGGTCAGAAAATCGATGCACTGTTAATTACCTGAAGTGGCACACAGTTTCTACTTGTGGTCCGGCTCGCATTGTATTTATGACAATAGTCTCAACCATAATTAGCATTTATCATTCAGTCAAATAGCACTAAAATATACACCTCATACCACAGTTGGATTCTATTGTACTCCTTTAAGTAAATACAAATGCTGGGCGGCACGGACTTGGAGGGCCGAAAAGGACTGTTTCCGGCTGTATATATATGATATGATAATTGATTTTTTAATCAATTCCTTAATTATTTTAAATACTGCAAATAACTATTTTAAATTGTGAAATAGAAAACCGATTACAGGATATATTTTTCCCCAAAAAATTTAGGGAAAACAATTTTTTTAATTAATAAACTAAATATCTTTGTGCAAATGATTTCTTGATAGTACAGGTGTCAGAGGTTATGGGAAGCAGGCAGGAGAATGGGGTTAGGAGGGAGCGATAGATCAGCCATGATTGAATGGTGGGGTAGACTTGATGGGCCGAATGGCCTAATTCTGCTCCTATCACTTATGATCTTATGGTTTGGTCAATTATGCCATAGAAAATGTCCATATCAGTCAAAAAAGTTACCAGCTTGATCTCTCCTCCCAGCACTAGATCTGCATTCCTGCATGTCACAACAGTTCAAGTACATGCTTGTGTATTTTGATTGAATGATACAGCATGCAAACAAGCCCTTTTGGCCCACCGAGTCTACGCGACCGTTGAGCACCCTAGTTCGATTTTATCCCACTTTCTCATCCGCTTCCTTCTCTCTAGGGACAATTAATAGAGGCCAATTAACTTACAAACCTGCATGCCTTTGGGATGTGGAAGGAAAGCGGAGCAGCCTAAGGAGTCACAAGGAGAACATGCAAACTCCACACAGACAGCACCCAAGATCAGGATTGAACCCAGGTCCCTGGCACTTTGAGGCAGCAGATCTACTTACTGCGCCACTGGACTACTCCTAACTTTCTAAATGTGATGAAGATACCTGATCCAAACACCCTTTCAGGGAATGAAAGCCCCCTGCAAACTTCAGCATGACCTATTCTTTCTTTGTCTCCATCTTAGTTTTTGGTGGCAAAATGGCGCAGCAATGGAGCTGCTACCTCACAGCACCAGAGACCCGAGTTCAATCCTGACCTCGGGTGCCGTTTGTGTAGAGTTTGTACGTTCTCCTCGTGACCTAATTGGTTTTCTCCTGGTGCTCTGGTTTACTCCCACATTCCAAAGATGTGCAGGTTTGTAGGTTACTTGGCTTCTGTAAATTGTCCCTAGCGTGTAGGATAGAACCAGTGAACTGGTGATCGTTGGTCAGCGTGGACTTGGTGGGCCTAAGGGCCTGTTTCCATGCTGTATCACTAAACTAAATTAACCCTTCCACCAATTACTTTGACCAACCCCTCTGCAAATAAATAGATAATTCCTCTTTACTCTCATTAGAAGCCACTTAATTCCATTCATCTCAAATGTCACCCTTCAGCTTACTTTGTCCCAATTTTTCCTCATTGTTAAAACTTAGCAGTCCTGACAACATCCCTATAAATCTCATTTGCACCCTCCACAATGTAGTGACATTTTTCCCATAATGAGCTGCATTTACATGGAACTGTATTTAATTCTGAAGCTCTGGTCTAAATTATATTGTTTAAAGTCCAGCTCTGTGCTTCAACCAGTGAGGAATGCATCCTGTGTGTGTATTTAACACTTCATTGGCCTGTTTGTGGACATACATTCCAGGTTATTGAAGGAGGCAAGAGAGGAGAATGCTGGGGCCTTGACGGAGATCTTTGTATTCTCTTTAGCCACAGGCAAGGTCCCATAGGACTGGAGAATAGCCACGGTGGCGCACTGGTAGAGTTGCTGCCTTACAGCGAATGCAGTGCCGGAGACTCAGGATCGATCCTGACTACGGGCGCTGTCTGTACGGAGTTTGTACGTTCTCCCCGTGACCTGCGTGGGTTTTCTCCGAGATCTTCGGTTTCCTCCCACACTCCAAAGACGTACAGGTATGTAGGTTAATTGGCTGGGCAAATGTAAAAATTGTCCCTAGTGAGTGTAGGATAGTGTTAGTGTGCGGGGATCGCTGGGCGGCACGGACCCGGTGGGCCAAAGGGCCTGTTTCTGTGCTGTATCTCCAAATCTAAATCTAAATCTAAAATCAATGTTGGTCCTTTGTTTAAAAAGGACAATAGGACGGCACAGTGGCACAGCAGTAATGTTGCTGCCTTACAGCACCAGGGACCCAGGTTTGATCCTGACTGGAGATGCTGTTTGTACAGAATTTGCATACTCTCCCTTTGACTTCATGGGTTCCCCTGGGTGCTCCGGTTTCCTTCCACATCCGAAAGATGTGTAGGGTTGTAGGTTAACTGGCTTCTATAAATTGTCCCTAGTGTAGGGTAGAACTAGTGTACGGGTGATTGCTAGTCGGTGTGGAATCGGTGGGCCAAAGGACCTGTTTCCATGCTGTATCTCTAAACTAAACTAACCTAAATAGAGATAATCCATCAGTGGTGGGGAAAATACTGTCCATCATCTAGTAATCTGGCCAGGCCAGAAATTGGCTCCAGTAACTTGCTACATCTGTTTCGTTACATATCATTTTGTTAAACAGTCATTTTTCTCTCTCTGTCCTTCAATACATAAAATAGTTTGATTTCCTCCCACATCCCAAATATCTGTGGGTTGGTTGGTTAATTGGCCACTGTAGATTGTACATTACTAGTGCTTTGAAATTGATCAGCAAACTCTCTGGATGTGTAATTAGCTGACTCTATTTATAGAGAGCGTTATTAGGTGAGTGGTAGAACATCAGAGGGAGTTGATAGAATGTGGTGAGGATAAAATGGGATGAGAGTGGGACTGATCCCTCGACAAACCTGCTTGTTGGTCAGAGCAGATTTACTGGGTCCCCAGGCCTGTTACTGTGCTGGATCAATCTACGAGTCTATGACCTCAAGGTCTTTCCAAAAAATTAGAGGTTGAAAATAGAGCACAGAGTTGTAAATGTGGTCTGCATTTGGCTACATTCAAATTCTTTCAATGTAAAATTCTGCATTTGAGGAACATAGTGGAATGAATAACTTTCAATAAAGAACAAGTAACACTTTAAAAAAACCAATCCTTTCTTGACATGTTCTAATGATTTTTTTTGAATTGGGAGCATTCATTTAAAAAAAAAAAAGCTCTATAAATAGAGAGAACTAATTACACAACCAGAGGGTATTTCTTTGCTGATCTATTTCAAAGCAGTAGTTATGCACAGTTATTTCTGGCTTCTAGTTCTCCGTGTATTAATTTTGCATAAATTATGGGCAACATGTGTCTGCATTAGTTCTCTAGATCTCTCTGGGTGAATGAATTTGACTCACAAACATTAGAATGCTATGTCGTTAAACACACCAACAATTCTTCAGATGCCAAAAGCCCTCCAATGTGATCAGAGAACCTTGATAGATTTTATTCATCGTTCAACATTGCAGTTCAGCCTAATTCCGTTCTCCTCCAACACACATGCATTATCACCTTCCAGCAGGGGTCACTGAGTGATAAAGAACTTAAAACCTGGGATAATGTCTTTCCTCTCGTCTACTTTCCATTTCAACCTTGGAACATTGACACCAATTATAGTGTCCTATCACGATCACATTTGGAATTAGTTAACTCAGCACAGATAAGGGATCGAACAATGTAGTTAATTAATTAATGAGAGTTTAACATTCCTCTTTTGAGAGGTACATTGAAGTAAAAATCTTTAATTTGAAGGCATTCCTTTCAACGTACAAATGTCTTAAATAAGAAGTGGAATAGATAGCATTTTACAGTTAGCTGGGACCTTTAGTACGTCGTTAAGGAAGGAAACGACAAGTTAGAAATGACTTAACTGATACCGCCACTTAATAGCTGGTAAATCCTGAAATGTTAATGGCTTAGCACTTAACAAGAAACCATATACAGTTCTGGCAATGGAGTAGTGAATCAGCTGCCAAAGCTGTGAGTTTTCTACATTGCCTGTATATTAAATGTGTGTGGGATGGATCTGTACATTTTTGGAAAAATAATGGCAAAGCAGAAACTTCTACTCAGCATCTGGTGAGCTGCTTTTCGTGGACTGTACAATATACTGTAATGGATGTGCTTAGATAATAATTATGACCACATGATTTTTTTCCACTTTACTATAAATAACATCAGTATAAGTCACAGCCGATTGCTCCCAAATGTCCCTCAGTGTCACTTTACAGAACGGCATTGACAGGGACTTGGTGCATATCGTTTGCTGCCCACCTTGTACTTTTCATTCTATAAATCCCACTCTCTCTCTATCAAGCATGTTTCCCTTCTACTGTAGTGCCTGATATTCTGTGCCATTTACATTGTAACAAACTATCACTCCACATCAATTTCCCAAACTACACCACATTACCAGTCCGTTAATCTGATCACTGGAACAATTGTTGGACGGGACAAAAAGTGTAGCAACCAGCAGTAAAACGGAAAACTGGAAGCACTCAGTAAAACAGGCAGCATCTGTGGACCTGATCAAAACACAAAGTGCTGGAGGAACTCAGCAGGTCAGGCACAATCTCTGGAGAGAATGGACAGGCGATGTTTGGGGTTGGGCCGTTTCTTCAGACTGCTCCCCTCTGTGGACCTGAAATGGTAACTCTGCTTTTCCTTTCACAGATGTTGCACGGTTATATTTTCGGTATTTTCTATGTTTATTTCACCTTTCAAGCATTTGTAATTTTTTGATTTACAGTAATCAGTTCAAAAGATCAAGTGTTTAGAAGTATTTGTTGAGAGGTTGTTGAGAAGTAGTTCACTGCCCTTGGACCTTGGAGCCTTTCAGATATGAGAATGCTTCAGATGCTTTCATTCTGTCCTACTTTTTTATCTTCCACGGTGTGTCTTCTTTTGCCTCTGCTTAGTTTTATCCCTCAATCTCAATCCTTAAAGAAAAGCAACTCAGTTCTTAAAATGCTCTTTAACTGAGCCCACCTGATTTCATTGGCTCAAATGGCTGAAAATACCACTGGTACTTTGAACCCCATGTGATCTACCCTTGTTGGTGTCTCATGGTGGTTTGGCCATTCGTTAACATTATCTCCCCACACAGGTATTTAGATTTATTTTGAGACCGTAGGCAATCCACGATTACTTGGAAAGATTTAACAATAAATAGACAATTCATGCACTAGCAGTGACTGCACAAAAAGGCTTCTTCAGCACCTTATTCGCCAACTCATCTCTTCTTTGAACCCTTTCTAATTGACTAGTTCTGCACCATCTCCTGAAGTCATAACAAATCAAAAGTTCTTGTCATAAATAGAGAAACAGCTGCGCATGTATAGTTTACATATTATCTACACAATTCTTGAACTCTATATTCTTTAGTCAAGCTTCTCGTCATGTCTTATGATTACTGTAATAGCATCACCTTTGGTGGAGGATTGTAAACGTTTGAATAAACCACAATGCAGCTGTGCAGCCATTGAGTTAACTTGTTGTTCTGTGTCTGAGCTCAAGATATCACAAATTGGCGACGAGCGTGGGATCGTCGACTCCCCAGCTTTACTTGTCTGTGGAGATAAGGAATTCTATAGAGGCACGGAGAAGGTTGTATAACTTTTGGTGTCAAGGAAAGCTGGAAATCGGCTCACAAAGTTGAATTCTGTGAGACTGATTAAAAAAAAAAATATATATAAAATGGCGGTGCCCAGTGGATATATCGGAAGATTGGTGAGCTCCAGCAAAGCCGGGAAACGTTCAGTGCATACATCGAACGTTTAGAGATGTTTTTTGCTGCAAATAACATCACCGAAGTACAAGCTTTTGATGCAGAATCAAGACGTTTGAATGAAGCAATTAAAAATAGGAAAAGAGCAATTTTTCTCACTGAAATGGGTCCCGAGGTTTATGATACAGTGAAGAATTTATTAGCTCCAGCCAAACCAAAGGACACGCCCTTGAAGGATATTCTGAAGAAGTTAACAGAACATTATGACCCTAAGCCCTTAGAAATAGCTGAAAGCTATTGCTTTGGAACGAGATGCCAACTTCCAAAGGAGGATATTAGTAATTTTATCATGGCACTCAAGAAGTTTTGAATTTATTGTAATTTTGGAAATTTCCAAGACTGTTTTGTGTATGGACTGAGAAGTGAGCGGATCTGAAGTAAGCTGATGATGGTGTATGACCTGACCTTTGAAGCAGCTTGTAAAACTGCTTTGTCAATGGATATGGCAGAAAGGGGTTCGAAAGAAGTCAGGACAACTTCTAGACAACCAGCGGAAGAGTTGAACAAGCTACAGTCCAGCAGACTAAAGACGGATAAGTCGACAAAGACGTCAGAGAATCGTTATCCATGGAAGGGTAGCAAGACGACGGCAAAGTCATGCTATCGTTGTTTGGGCTCACATCTAGCACAGTGTTGTCCTTCCTTCAAGGCAGAGTGTTACTCATGTCACAAGATGGGACACCTAGCGAAGGCTTGTCGAAAGGCTAAGCAGAAAATAGGTTCAACAACAAGTAAGCTGCATTCTGTGGAGCAACTGCAGACAGAGGAATAGCTACTCGAGATATACACCATCTGCAGCAATGAGCTGGTAAACCGGAAGACAAAGAATGTGTCCGTGCAAGTCCAGTTGAATGGAGCTCATGTCAGCATGGAAGTCGACACAGGAGCATCTGTGAGTGTGATTCCAGAATTGGTGTGTCGGGAGAAGCCGAGTCAAATTCCTTTTGAAGCGAAGCGAATCGACCTACGTGGTTACTCTGGAGAGAAGATTCCAGTGTTAGGATGCGTACATGTACCAGTTAGGTATAAGGAGCAACAGGCAGAGTTGCCCCTCGTAGTTGTAAAGGGAGATAAACCTGCGTTGCTAGGTCGGAATTGGCTGCAGATCTTGAAGCTCAACTGGAACGAGATATTCCTCGTTCGTGAAGAATTAAAGTATCTGGAAGACGTAATGAAGAAACATCCGAAGGTGTTTAGCGACCAGGGAGAGCCAATCAAGGGGAACAAGGCGAAAGTACGCATGAAGCAGGATGCGACAGCAGTGCATTGCAAACCACGGGTTGTGCCGTATGCTCTTAAGGACAAGGTTGAGAAAGAACTAAAAAGACTTGAAGCTGAGAACATTATCAGTAAGGAAGAAAATAGTGAATGGGCAACACCCATTGTAGTTGTACCTAAACCTGATGGTAGTGTTAGACTTTGTGGGGATTATAAGGTGACCATAAACCAGATACTGGAAGATAGCAGACCAGATACCCTACCAACGGCAGAGGATTTGTTTAGCACCCTCACAGGCAGCCAAGTTTTCACAAAAATGGACTTGACAAATGCCTACTTGCAGTTGGGTGTAGATGACGAATCTAAATCCAAGCTAACTATTAACACGCATTTGGGATTGTTTCAGTTCAATAGGCTTCCATTTGGTATATCATCAGCCCCAGGGATTTTTCAACGGGTAATGACACAAATTCTAGAGGGAATTGAAGGTGTGGTGTGTTACTTGGATGATATCCTCATCTCAGCCCCTGGCAGGCAGACACATGATGAAAGGTTGGAAGTGGTACTCAAACGTATTGAAACACACAGTGTAAGAGTAAAGTGTGAGTTCTTTCAGAACTCGGTAGAGTACTTGGGTCATAAGATAGACAAGGATGGTCTACACCCCACCAAGGGTAAGGTTGATGCGATCAAAAATGCGCCCACTCCCAGAAACATATCTGAGATCTGATCCTTTTTAGGATTAGTGCATTATTATGGGAAGTTTGTGCCAAATCTGTCCACCTGTTTACATCCCTTGAATGAGCTTTTGAGAAAAGACGTACCATGGAAGTGGACACGTAAATGTGATCAAGCTTTCAAGTCATGTAAAGCTCAGTTGGCAGAGTTCAATGCTTGTTCATTATGATGTCAAGAAGCCGATGAAGTTAGCATGTGATGCTTCACCATACGGTGTTGGTGCTATGACCTCTCATGTGTTAGAAAATGGAGAGGAAAGGCCAATAGCATTTGCGTCTAGAACACTCAATACCAGAAATTATGCGTAAATAGAGCGAGAGGCTCTTGCATTGATTTTTGGCGTTAGGAGGTTTCACAAATACTTGTATGGTAGAAGGTTTGTAATGGAGACAGATCACCAGCCATTGACAGTGATCCTAAATCCAAAAGCACACATTCCAACTATGGCAACAGCCAGAATGCAAAGATGGGCATTGATATTGTCTGCATACCAGTATGATGTTCAGTATCATAAGGCAGCAAGGACAGCAATGCTGATGCCATGTCGAGATTACCTTTGGAATCGGAGGTTACACCAAACTTCTCTCATGTAGATGAGTTACCTATCACATCAGGAGACATTCGGAAGGCTACTCGCACTGACAGATTTTTGTAAAAAGTGCAGGAATATATTACTAATGGATGGCCGAACAAATTGCCAAATTCAGAGGCAGAACTGACACCATTCTTTGTTCGCAGGAACGAACTCTCAGTAGACCAAGGTTGTGTCATGTGGGGAGCGAGAGTTGTAATACCTGAAAAATATGAAGTAAAATTGCTAGAAGATCTTCATGATCAGCATTTGGGAATGTGTCTAACAAAGAGACAAGCTAGAAGCTATCTATGGTGGCCAGGTCTAGATAAGGACATAGAACAAAGGGTGAAAGAGTGTTGCACATGTCAAGCAGTTGGAAAGAATCCACCCACAGTACCGCTACAGCCATGGAAATGGCCGGTTAGAGTGTGGCAAAGATTACACATTAACTTTGCAGAGTTGGATGGACAACAATTGTTCATTGTGATTGATTGTCATTCTATGTAGGTTGAGGTGTTTCCAATGAACAAAACGACATCCAGCAAAATGATAGACATTTTGCGAGGGTTGTTTGCGTCCTATGGATTCCCAGAGGAAATTGTGTCTGATAACGGACCACAATTCTGTTCACAAGAGTTTGCACAATTCATTAAAAGGGAATGCTGTAAAACACACTAGAGTAGCTCCATACCATCCCGCTTCCAATGGAGCAGCAGAACGCACAGTGCAAATTGTGAAGCGGACATTAGTCAAACAACTGCTGGATCCCAATCCAAAGAATAGACAGTTGTCGTTGTTTCACAAACTGGCTAACTTTCCGATTACATACCGAAACACACCTCACACCATTATTGGTCAAACACCAGCTGAACTGTTCTTGAAAAGAAAACCCAGAACAAGGTTTTCACTGTTGAAACCAAACTTGGCTCATACAGTAGAAGAGAAACAGGAGAAACAAAAAGCATATCATGATGGAAGTAGAGTAAAGGAAAGGAGTGTTAAGTTAAATCAGAAGGTAAAGGTGAAAAACCATCATCACAAGTGGGTGAAGTGGTTACCTGGAAGAGTAGTAAAAAAAGTGCAGACCACGGACATACTTGATCAAGATGTTTGGAAGTGGTAATGTGAGAAAAGTACACATTGACCATGTCATGCCTATGCAAGCACATGGTTGAAATTAGACAAAGTAGATGAGTCAGATAATTGGGTTACCCCTCAAGTACAGGTACCAGATGAACCAGAAATGGTACAAGAAGGTATACAAGTTAGTGAGAGCTTGAATCAGCCTGAAAATGGAGGTTCAAGTGGGGTTGACAGTCAAACAAAATGGACTGATGGATTGGAATCTATGAATGTAGGTCAAAAGGAAGGCTTGACTGGATTAACAATGGGTAAAGTCCAAGTGGTTCTAAACAGTCAGAAACGTTTGGTCAGGGAAGATATCCAGAAAGAAGGAGAAACGCAGTGGTTAGGTTAAATTTGTAAAGTTATTGCCTGAAATGTATATATCATTGTATATACCACATAGATGCATGATGCCCTCACTTTATTCCGGTTGTATAAAAGTAAACTATCAGACAAGATTGTAATAATTTCATACCGTCGGTTATATTCAAAACAAAATGTCCACCAGGAATTTTTTTTATTAGGGTGGAAGGAGTTGTAATAGCACCACCTTTGGTGGAGGATTGGAAATGTTTGAATAAACCACAGTGCAGCTGTGCAGCCATTGAGTTAACTTGTTGTTCTGTGTCTGAGCTCGAGATATCACAATTACATTTTACAATTCACAGACAATGGACTTATTCGGTATTGCACTACTCTTAAAACTGTTATTATCACTATCATTAGAAAATAACCCCTTAAGAAAACTTTGTATTTCCATTTCTCTCAGCTGCTTTTGACCTATTTATGGATACTTCTTCCTTTGGAGAGAAATGGAATCTCAGATTTATTTAAGCTTTTCTGTAATTATGCCAGAATATGAGCAACAGTGGAAACTTCCAAAAAATGCTTTTGTTGTCTATTCTAGGCTTGGAGGTTTGTCCATTTGCCCCAATGCATGATGTCCAATCTATTCTCTTGGACAGACTCTAATTCTTAGATAACTTCCTCCAACTGGTCATTGCAGGTTGCAAAGGAACATTCCTTCAACTTTCAGAATAATTTTAGTCGTATGCTCCATTAATTCATTCTATTCACATTAGTTCACTTGCTGCAATATCAAGCAGTATGAAAGATAAACACATGGATATGCAGTGCTTGGAAGAATATGAGGCAGATGAGATTAGTTTATCTTGGCATCACGTTCGGCACAGACATTACGGGCCCAAGGGCCTGTGCTGCAGCTTTCTATGTTCTATTACTGTCAGCATTTTCACTTCATGTGAATGCAACTTAAGTAATTATCAATTTTGCTGGAAACCTTTATGTATAGGTATTAAATAAATGTGCAAAGTTGTGTCTTTACAAAAAAAATGTATTAGATATTTAATTCTGAACCTAAATTTGTCTTTTAAGTGTACTGTCTACTTTTGTTTACTTTTGTAAACATTTTGATGTGCAGTGCAGACTTGTTCAAAAGATTATGACTCATTTGTCTTCAGACCCACAATTGGAGGGAATATTAGTGCGATGGGGATAAAACAGACACTGTATTTCAAACAATGAACGTTTCATTACAGAGCCAGGCATTCAAGATTTTGTTATTACTCCATCATTACTAATTAGTGTAAATTCATAGTACTGAAAAGAATCTGCCTCAGATAATAGCAATGACCTGAATTCCACAGTAATTGTCCTGTTCATAGACTGTGGATTGAAACAAGAACACAAGACTTCTTTCAAACACAAGTCTTTGAAATGTACTGATTTCTGGATTTTGACAAAACAGTCACAGGTAATTATGTTACCCTGGAATCAGGTGTCTGGAGCTTTGTAAATCTTGTAAATCTTCTCTGCATTCTTTCCAGCCTAACACCATCCTTTCTTTCGCAAGGAGACCAAAACTGAACACAATACTCCAAATGCAGCCTCACCAATATCTTGTACAACGTCTTGTTCCTTTCCCTTAATCTATTAATCTGTTTAAATGCCACATCCTACCAACTGTGGCACCATTCAGATATTGCTCAATGTCCCAGAGCCCCATCAGCCATCTACCTAACATTTTTCCCATCCGTTCCCTTCACGCAACCATACATTTTCTTCTTTTTCCTTTCAGAAAACCAGGAACTACAACTTTGCCAGATGTTGCAGGATTACTAAGGAGAGAATGCAGATGAAAGCACAATATGGAAGCTTAGATGGGGCATCTTGTTCAGCTTGGACGAGTTGGGTCGAAGGCCCTGTTTCCGTGCTGCATGACTTTATTGAATTCTATTTGTAGCTAATTTTATATCACTAGCACACTGTATCATGCTGTCTTGCAGCTTCTGGCAACCAGAGAAAATTGAAATTCTCCAATTTCTGACTTTCGTCAGAGCAGCTTTCAATTTACTTCAATTTACAACAGCATTTGAAAAATGTATAGGATTCTCCTATAATAATGTCTGTGAAAAATAAGACTGCAAACTTGGCAAATATACTGGAGTACTGTGAATTTTGATCTCATGCCCAAAAAGCATGTTATTCTTAAGCAATTTTTCATTATGATTATGGGCTTTTGGGTGCTTTATAAATGCTAGCCACATCAACATATATATTAACAGGAAATAAGTGTTTCAATACCTCAACAAGGAATTTCTGATGAAATTTCCCCTCCAGGAGACCACAGGCGTTTTGCTGATCCTTTAATTCTACGGTGAGTGAAGTTCTGTCGATTTTTGCTGTTGTCCCAACATCCATCTCAGAACGATACTTAAATGTGAGTATTATGTTCATGAAATATAGATGAGATATTTGCTGTTCCTGCAATTCTGCTTTTGCACTTCCAGTGATTGTTGATAAGTAGAATCATTCTCAAGGTTGTCAAGCTACAGCTGAATTGATGAACCTGAATGTACAGAGAGGAGAGGATAATGAAACATGATAAGATTGCATTTTCTTCACAGTGTGATTATTGAAGACCCATGATCTGTCACACCAGAGATATATGAAACTAGGACTTGTTTCAGCTTCTATATTCTGGATATGTTTTAAGTTACACTTTTGTTCCATTCATCCTTGTTGAAGTTATATAAAAGTAATAGCAACAGAAAAAATGTGACATTAATTTATTTTGCATGGACACAAGCATAAAGCTGGAAGCTTTCAGAAGAGGCAGCAATAGTGATTTTTTTTAATTCAAGGGAGCAAGTTGGAGTTGGCAATTTCCCACCACCAAGGCTTTGGATGGAAAAGTAGAAGCTTACCAAGTACCTCAATCATCAGTTATAAAATTAAAACAGACAAGTTACTATAAATAATTTTATATCATTCATTTCAATTGTGCCTTTTATCCTGCTTATTGAAAGGCAGGCAAAACATTGATAACATTTAGTTTCAATCACAATTTTTAATAACAATTTTATCATATTTTTCTTATTCAGATTTGTTATCATGAATAAGATATCATCAATTTTACATTGCAAATGTGACGGATCCTCACTTCGTGTTATTAAAAGGTTTAAGATTTATTTACTGAATGTCTGATGGAAACACTCAATCACTGTTTAATGAATAATCTGACAAAAAAATTAACATACTTGTCAAGAACATAATTTTGTTGTGAATTCATATTGGATGCTTATATATTAGCTTAATATCATTTAAGCTCATGCAAATTGGCCTAACATGCTGAGCACTTTAGCAAATCAAATGGATTGTGTGATATACAAATTACAGTTTTCCTTTGTAAAATCTTGAAGTGTAATCATTATAGGTAGTTAACGTTATTCATAACTACCTTCATAGTGCAATTTATAGGATAGTATTAGTTTATAAACAAATGACTTTATATTGTTTCCTTGTACCTGATCACCCCATTTAGTGCTCTCATGTCTTGCTACACTTAGTTATATTTTCGATGGTCATTCCCACCTTTTCAATGCATTTATACAGTATCTTTTAGTGATTCACGTTGATATGTTTGCTATTCTTTTCAGTTAATTTCATTAGCTTGGTCAGATCTTTTTAATGTTTCAAACCTCCTGAATATTTGGTTACATTAATACAATAGAGCTACTGGAAGGTAGCTACACATATGGGAATGTGTATAATTTGCATAATTGTATAAATGTGCAATATTTGTATTGTATGGTCTTATGGTCAAGCTCAAAGCTGTCAGATGGCACTTTTTGATCATCTGGAAATAGATGCATCAATAGGAGAACTTAAGCACAAATGAATGGTTTCTGACTGCCTTTTGTTCTTAGACTTCATCCTGAAGAAAGTTTCTTGGTTGTTTCAAAATACATTAATATTTCAGAAGCTGAGAGGTAATAACTTGAAGAATTTAACTCTTGTTAAAATACCATGGTGCAGAAATGGAAAATTCAAGAAATATTGTCAGAGAAAATCTGCTCAGAGAAAAAGGGAGTAAATGGTTCAAGATTACATTTCATTATCAATGATCAAATATAATATTTCTGATTTGCAGAAGTGGTCAGCATGTTAGCAATCCAATTTCCATAAGATCAAACGATTTTGATCTAAAATATCTAATACTGCATTTACTTTGAATTTACAACATGTGCATATTTTAATCAAACAAGTTACAAAAATTCAGGAATGGTAACAGATACCAAAGACATGATAGAGTTCATAAGCTCTCGGAGCAGAATTCGGACATTCGACTCATCAAGTCTACTCTGCCATTTAATCATGGCTGATCTATCTTTCCCTCTCAACCACATTCTCCTGCCTTCGCCCCATAACCCCTGATACCTGTACTAATCAAGAATCTATTAATCTCCACCTTAAAAATATCCATTCACCTGGCCTCCACAGCGTGTGTGGCAATGAATTCCACAGATTCACCACCGACTGACTAAAGAAATTCCTCCTCATCTCCTTTCTAAATGTATGTCCTTTTATTCTGAGGCTGTGGCCTAGACTCTCCCACGAATAGAAACATCCTTTCTACATTTGCTCTGTACAGGCCTTTCACTATACGGTAAGTACAATGAGGTCCCCCCCCCCATCCTTCTAAACTCATGAATCACATCCCAAAGTTTTGAAAGAGATTATGATTGGGTGGTAACAAAAATGACTCCAATATATCAGGAGCGAGAGAGAGTAAAGGATGACAGGAAGCTACTATTAGACATATTAGTCTAACGTTAATAGTAGGAAAGATGCTGGGCGGGGGGGGGCATTGATTTGAGTTTGATTAATCTGGTTCTTTGAGGATGTGATTAGTAGGACCAGAAGTTTGGTGTATTTGGATTTTCAGACAACTTTTAATCAAGCCTCCACACAGAAAGTTGGTCAAGAGGTAAAGTACATGGAATTTAAGATAATTTAATAACACGGATCTAGATGTAATAAAAGATAACTGCAGATGCTGGTTTATGCCAAAGATGGACACAGAATGCTGGAGTAACTCAGTGGGTCAGGCAGCATCTCTGTAGAAAATGGAGGGGTGACGTTTTGGTTCGGGACCCTTCTTCAGACTGATTATAGTAGGGAGAGTGGGGGGTAAAACTGGGAGTGAAGGAAAAAATAGGACAAATTGGGGTTGGCAATAGATCACCTCAGGCAAGGAGGTTACCTGATAGGTTGAATGTTGGTTAGAGTCAGATGTGAGCCCAAGGGGGCTACATAGATACCATTTGAAATGATGTACCTTCTTGGGTCTAACCAACAGTCAGCCTATCATGGAACTGCCTTGCTGGGCTGGATTTTATGCAGGGAATGGAGGCATATGGATTATGCATAAGAGATGGTCTTGGCATTGTGTTTGTGGGCCATTGGGCCTGTTCTATGTATTGTTCTATGTTTTATGAATGAATGAAAGGTACAGAGTGGGAACAGGTCCTTTAGCCAACTGAGTCCACGACAACCATTGATCACCTGTTCACACTAAGTCTATGTTATCCTACTTTTACACCCACTCCTTACACACTGGGGACAATTTACAGAGGCCAATTAACCCACATGTCTTTGCAATGTGGGAGGAAACTGGAGCACCCTGGGGAAATCCACGCGGTCACAGGGAGAAGACCTGAGCTCAAACCGAGGTCTCTGGCACTGTTTGGCAGCAGCTCTACCAGCTGTGTTACTGTGCTGGATATTATCTGTTTCACCTCAGAAACATGAAATATGCAATAGTTTGAAAATACAATCTTCTGGCCACATGGCAGATGGTAAGAACTGCAACGCAGTAATACTTTTATTACAACATTTTCATCTTGTGGATCGTCATAAAGTAAAACACCTGATTACGTTTAAGCTTTCACCTACTTAAAACAATAGTTATTAGTTTCGAATAACGTTTTAATATAAATTTTCTGATCCATTTTTTTTCAACTAAATCGCAAAACTCTGCATTCGACATTTTACATGTCTAATTCAACGTTTTAGTTTAATTGGGTGCCCAAATAAGACCAAAGACGTCTGATAAAATCCATTCCTATGTAAAATGGCCAAGGTGTCGGCCGGCCGCGTTCTGTAGTAATGTGGACATTTTTGTTAAAACCACCAGAGTTATTTCTACATAGAGTTATTTCTACACAAAGTTATTTCTTCCAGTTTACAGTAGCGTAGGCTAATTCTTTGTCGAACTAAAAGACTCATCAGTTTCTGGTTAATTATTAAACCCATGCTGAAAGAGTTCACCTGGCAGACACCTGGGCGATCATGTGGAAAAGACAGGTTGCATGCAAACTCAACCTCGCGTCGCTACTCTTCCCTCCTGAAGTTCTTCAGATAGTCCCGGGAAGGGGTGCAAGCCTCGGAGGCGCGCCCGGTGCACGCGCGCCGCGCCTGGGACTCCGCTTGCGTTTTGTTGTGAAGAGTCTGGGTGGAAAGTGAGCAATAACCCAACTCCTAAAATATCCTTACTCCGCGAGCAATTGTTTGTTGATAATTAATTCAAAGCCGAGAAAGTTACCAGCACGAAACTGCCAGAAGAGGGTAAGTTGAGTGTGATGATTAACTTGGATTGTTATTATTAGGGTTTTCTTGGTGTGTGACCTGTTTCAAATCGGTCACAAACTTCTAAATCAAATCAAAGCAAAACATCAGTGGCGCAGCTGGGAGAGGCGCTGCCTCACGGCGCCAGAGACCCGGGTTTGATTCTGACATCGGGTGTTGTATGTGTGGTGTTTGCATGTTTTCCCTGTGACGCCGTGGGTTTCCCCCGGGTTCTCCGGTTTTCTTCCACATCCCAAAGACGTGCGGGTTTTGCAGGTTAATTGGCCTCTGTAAAATTGACCTTAGTGTGTAGGGTGTGGATGAGAAAGTGAACGGATGATTTGATGGTCAATATAGACTCTTAAGAGCTGGATAGAGCTCTTAAGGATAGCGGAGTCAGGGGGTATGGGGAGAAGGCAGGAACGGGGTACTGATTGAGAATGATCAGCCATGATCACATTGAATGGCGGTGCTGGCTCGAAGGGCCGAATGGCCTCCTCCTGCACCTATTGTCTATTGACTCTGTGGGCCGAAGAGTCTATTTACATTCTGTATCTCTAAACTAAAATTAAACATCCCTTATACTCTCCCTTCCCCCACATGTGCGAATTCTCATTACAAAACCTAGCTAGTTTGAGAGGAGAAAAGTTTAAAGGACACGTGAGAGAAATGTTTTTCCACGACCAGGCAGTGCCAACCCCTGGCAGATGTGATAGTGGTGTTTAAGTGGCTTTTGGGCAGGTATATTGATGTACAGGGAATGAAGGGAAATGGATTATGTGTAGGCAGCGGAGATTAGATTAACCTGGCGTCACGTTTGGCATGAATATTGTGGGCTGAAGGGCCTGTGTTCTGTTCTATGAGAGCATTTGGGTAACAGTGTGCCTGAGATGAAAACAGTAAATGCTGGAGATGTGCCGTAGATTAGGCTGTGACTAATCCTGTGCCTGTAGGAGGTAATAATTGAAAGAGATGAATGAGGTTAGTATTTGCAAAAGTTCACAAAATGCTGGAGTAACTCACCAGGTCAAGCAGCATCTCTGGAGAACATGGGTAGGTGACATTATGGGTCAAGACCCTTTAGACTGCAAGTTTAGTTTGCACTTACAGTACAAGTTAAACTCTTGCATGAATTTAAAATTGGTATTCATTGGCATGAGGATTCTGTAAATTTTGCAAACCGCAATGAAACAGAAATGTGTGGAAGAAAATGCTGCAATTTCTTCCTCAAAGTTGTATGTTGTACATTGTGCCTAAAGAAGGGTCCTCACCCGAAACGTCATCTATCTATGTTCTCCAGAGATGGTTTATGTCCTTTTGTGCACATTGTTTCTATAGGTTTCTCAAGCGTTCAAATATTTTATCGTAATTTACTTTCTTTCCCCCAGGTGTCCTGTAATCCAATCTTTTTGTTTTCCTCGTTATTTGTGTGTCTAAACCTTGGTTCATCCCATTTCTTTAGCTGTCTTTAGGGTCTACGATGAAGTATTCAGTTTAAGCAAATTTGGGACCATATTATTGGTGACCAGGCCTAGCAGGTCTGGTGATTTTGGGCAAGTGAAGAGGTAGTTGCAAAATGCAGTTTTAGATGTTGTGGAGGCATCAGTAGTGATCTTTTCATTGTGATCAGATTTGCTAATTCGTGGTCCAGCTGTGGCTTGCGATTTGCTTAATCTCTATCTGTTTTTTACCAAGGCCATTGGGGCACATCTGGGAATGGAACCAGCCCATGAAGGGAGGAAATAAAGTTGGCTAGATGTGGCTTTTCCCCAAACACAAAATAAATAACCAATACTGCTTAGCTTACAGTGCCTGCATCCCAAATCTTCAAGACATTTCAAACTTGTTCAGGTTTGCTGATACTAATAATGTAAACTGACAGTACTGAAGTTTCAGTGTGCATTTTGTTTACAAACATTGACTCTTATATTGAGTCACCAATATTTCCCTTATCCATAGCATCCATGCAAATCCAAGATCATGTCCTGCTGTATCTTCTAACTTCAGCTAACCTCAGTCTACATGCCATCATCCCACAAACTTTTGTTCTTAATATTTTCAAGTCAGACCTGCTTGGCTTTATGAAGGTCTCAATGCAAATTCTTGTTCCAGTTTATATTTCTGCTACGTGTCCATGTAACTTGCATTTCATCTGGCATATTAATTGTTGTGATTCTCAATTTACAAAGAATTTAACTTGAAGATGGTTCCTGGAGTTTCAAGTTGTCTTAGTGTTACAAAGGGGAAGCAAATTATCTATTGTCTACTGCATTGGTCTAAGTTTAGTGGTAGTCTTATTCTTCTGAGGCAGAGGTTTGTAGGTTCAAGTTGCACTCTCCATTTCACAACGTAGTCTAGGCTTCCAGTCTTGGTGTTAAGGGATTGGTGTAGTGTGACGTGCCACCTTTCAGACATAGCTATTAAGTGTTGCACCATTGGACCTCATTGGGCATCAAATATTATATGGCACGACTCAAATGGTAGAAGAATTCTACTGAGTCCTTACTCTTTAAACAACGCACACTTTTTGGATACATGGAACAGGCTGATTCAATGTTTTTAAGATGTCTCCTTTTTCCTTAATCATAGCTTCCTCTCTACCGTTATTATAGAGTTCTCAATGGCATCTCTGTTTCCTGCAGTCCTATTCCTAACTCCTCTGCTCCCAGCTAAAACACAGCTAAGGTTTTCATAGTACTCATTTTTCACACCCACCAGTCTCTATGTTCAACCGAAGATAGACACAAAATGCTGGAGTAATTCAGTCGGTTAGGCAGTATCTCTGGAGAAAAGGAATAGGTGAAATTTTGGATTGTAACCCTTCTTCACCTATTCATTTTCTGCAGAAATGCTGCCTGACCCGCTGGGTTACTCCAGCATTTTGTGTCAATTTTCAGTATAAACCAGCATCTCCAATTCCTTCCTACACTCTAGGTTCAACTGATTGCCCTTCATAATTTCATCCATCTATGCCAACACCACAGGGATCTTCCCCTCCATGTTCTTTGCTCTGTGACATGCCAGTTTGCTCTTCCATTTTCACCGAATACTTCCTTTCTTGCAACACTTTCTTGCATGACCATGGCAGGTGCAATATCTGTCCTTTTACTTCTTCCCTTCCAAACATGCATGAACCCAACAGGTGAGGCAGCAATCCGCCTGCATTGTATCGAATTTCATCTACAGTATTCTGTGCTCTCAGAATGATCTTTTCTGCACTGGAGAATCCAAACGTGGGTTGAGTGGTGACAGGAGACTGCAGATGCTGGAATTTGTAGCAAAAACAATCGGCTGGAGGAACTCAGCAGATCAGGTCATACCTGTGGAGGGAATCGTACAGTCGACGTTTTGAGTCGCCCTTTGCAGATAACATCTGTTCAGTCTGTAAGAACAGCCCTGTTCTTCCAATCATCCATGATTTTAATTTTCTGCCTCACTCCTACTGACGAATCTGTGTTCAGCCTCCTACATTACTCCAACAATGTAAGCTAGAGGAATAGCACCTCATCTTTCACATTTGTATTGAAGCCCATAGGACTAAGCACAGAAAATAGGTGCAGGAGTAGGCCATTCGGCCCTTCGAGCCAACACCGCCATTCAATATGATCATGGCTGAAATCAGTACCCCATTCCTGGCTTTCTCCCCGTATCCCTAACTCTCTCTTGAATACGTCTATCTAACTCTCTCTTGAATACATTATTCCCTTTAAAATGTTATTCCCTTTATACTAAATGTTATTCCCATTATCATGTATTGACACTGTGGATGGCTCGATTGTAATCATGCATTGCCTTTCCTCTGACTTGCAACAAAAGCTTTTCACAGTACCTTGGTACACGTGACAATAAGCTAAGCTAAACTTAATATTAAATTTAATAATTTCAGGTAACCATTTTTATTTTTCGTCACAGATGTGACGGTGCCTTTTTCATAACCAGAATAACTTTGGTCTGCACCTCTGAAGAAGGGTCTCGACCCAAAACGTCACCCATTCCTTCTCTCCAGAGATGCTAACTGTCCCGCTGAGTTACTCCAGCTTTTTGTGCCTATCATTTCCTTTGTTCTCTCCATCATTTTCATTGTTTGTTTTCTCTTTTTTCCAGGTCTGATGGAAGCTCCTTGACCTGAAACATTACTCTCTTTTTATTCATTTAGTTTTTTATTGCCCCATGTGAAAAGCTTTTTGTTGCGTGCTATCTAGTCAAAGAAAAGATTATACATAGCTGTTCTTTGACCTACTGAGTGCTTTTATCACTTTCTTCTTTTTGTGTGTGACCAAAAATGAGCTAGTTGCTTTGCGTGCTTACAGCAGAAAAGCATCCACCATGTACTTAATTTTAAAGAAGGGCCTGAGTTCATAAGTACTTTATGAACTTTTGGGATTTTCTCATGTCAAGAGTGATATTGCACAATTTACAGTTAATTTTTCAACTCGTTGGTAAACTTCTATGTTGCAATTTATTTCTTCTTTAGACTTGCTCCAGTGATTAGAATGGAAGGTGAAATTGGGGTAGCAGAGAACAAATATTGTGCAACACAAAATGCTGGAGTAACTTAGCAGGTCAGGCAGCAGCTCTTGAGGGAATGAATAGACAACGCACTGGGTCTCAACCCAAAATGTCTCCTATGCATGTGCTCCAGAGAAGTTGCCTGACCAGCTGAGTTACTCCAGCACTGTGTTTACTTAAAATTCCAGCATCTGCAGTTCCTATATATGGTACCAAGTTAAATATAGTACAAAGGACTTAAATGGTAATTTTAATTATTATATATGATATAACATACAAAATGCTGCATTGGATGGTCATGAATTTGTAATTAAGTTGACTGGAAGCATATTAACTCCAATTTAATAAAAAACAAATATGTTTAAGTGAGTTGAGGTAACTTCTAAAATATGCCATATCATTATCACGAACACTTACATTTCTGTTAAAAAAAAACATGTAAACAGTTCTGGAGTTATTAAAAAAGGCAAAAGTGGCTTTCAATTTTAATGTGACTAAAAATAGAGCGCATTGAGCTAAAACATCTTTTGTGGTTCTATTGGTTAATGCTATCAACATATTTAAATTATAGATTCACGTGCATTAGGTGAAAAAAATGTTAAACAGAATGTTTTTCACACTTTAAATTCCATAAAATGAATGTTTATTAATGTGTACAAATGTAATCAGCTGCTTTATCATCATCAGGTTAATTAGGTATTTGAATAGTTTAAAAAGGTTTACAATGGGGTGTGAATAATTTATTAGTGAGATCAACGATTAATCCTCTTGGGTTACCTGTTACCTTGGAAATAACTCTGGAATAAAAAAGGTGAACAATGAAGTAAGTAAATTCATTCGTTTGTTGACATTAAGATAGAATTCACAAAGGCACCAATACTGCCTTTGCATTCATGGTTGGATGTTCATAAAATTTGTCAGTATGGGCCATGGTAACAGATGTTATTCTGGAAATTTGGCACAGATGATTGGAGGAGGTTAAAGTCAAATAAATATTTTTAATTAAAATGTTAATTTGAATGTTTTTTTTCCCCTCAAACTTCCATTTGTCTACTCAAACTTCAACACTTTGGCCCATAAGTGTGATTGTAATGCAGTTACAATAAAATCACCATGGCACGGCTGGCATTCATTCGGACCATTGAGCCCATTCCGCGTGGGGCTGTCCTAATAATTCCATTCCCCTACTCTTTCTTCATAACCCAGCAAAATATGTTTTTCTCAAGTATGTATCTTATAAACCCTAAATGTCATTTGTTTTGCTCATCCTTGCAAGCAGTGAATTCCTGACCAAAAACATTCCCATAGCTTTGATAAACACAAAGTCCTGGAGTAACTCAGCAGGTCAAGCAGTGTCTTTGAAGAACATGGTTAGGTGACGTTTCGGGTCGGAGCCCTTTTTCAGGCTTCTGAAGAAGGATCCTGACTTGAAATGTCACCTATCCATGTCCTCCACAGAAGCTGTCTGACCTGCTGAGTTACTCCAGCATTTTGTGCCTATTTTTGGTATAAACCAGCATCTGCAGTTCTTTTTCTGTGGGATATTACATTATCCCATATCGTTGATTTAGGAAGGGCTTCAAAGATGAGATGAACAGCTCAATGAACCTAGCATCAATGCTCGTAAAATTATTGGAGGGGATTCTGAGAGTTAGGATCTACCAGCATTTGGAAATGCGTGTATTAAGGATAGTCAACATGAGGATTAAGGATAGTCAATATGTCTCATGAATTTAATCTGAGTTTTTTTTTGAAGTGATGACAAAGAGGATTGGCACGGATGCCACATCAACTTTGCCACATCAACTTTAGCAAGGCTTTTGACAATGTCTTGTGTGAAAGCTGCGACTCAGGCAACTTCGAATCTCACTTATGCTCAAATATTTAGAGGAATTTGCAAACTTAAAATTAAAGTAAATACATTTTCTAAAATTCACATTAAAAGAAAATGTAATTAAAACATTGTTTAGAAATAATAAGAGTGCAAAGCAAAATCTTTTGAAGAAGTAAATGTTCTTCACCTTTTGCCGTACAAATTTAACTGGTCTAAATGGTGTTTCAAATCCTGCAATAAGTCCGATCCAAGTGTTGATACCTGGAGTAATATAAGGCATCGTGCAAGAACTGAGCACTGCTACTCAACTTTCCCACAAACAATAAGCGGTTCAACACCTGAATCTGTTGGGCCCTGGAGCTTTTTAAAATTTGAAATAAATATATACTTTGTGATATCTGAACTTCACAGATAAAGGGAGTATTCATTGCCCAATGTTAATTGAGAAAGGTGGGGTGAGGCAGTCTTGAATTGCTTCTTTGGAATTCTTTAAGGTACTCCATTTGTGCTATAGAGTGGGCAATGCTAGGATTAGACTCGGTGATGTTGATTTATTTTTCAAGCCAGGATGGTATGCACTTCTATTGTTATCGTTCGTAACATTAACACCAAGGAACTTGAAGCTCAACCATTTCCACTTTGCTCCCACTGATGCTAATTGGGGCATGTAGTCCACCTCACTTCCTGAAGCTGATAACTAGCTCCTTTGTCTTGGTGACATTGAAGAAGAGGTTGTTGTCATGACATCATGTTATTAACTTCTCTAGGCCCTTCCTTTACTCTGTCTTGCCATTGGTCATGATCTGACCCACTACAGTGGTGTCATCTGCAAACTTATAAATTGATTTAGCTCCAAATTTGCCCACACAGTGGGTTATGATGGCCGTGTATCCACATGAATATTTGGACAAACCAGAGTGAGAAGCAATCTCAAAGCATTATGCTAGATTTTCTGGGTCTACTTATCAATGCCAACTCAATTTCTTTCACTCATTTGTTATCAGTTCTTCCAACATTCAGTGAAGGCACCAAGGTACCTGGGACCTTATTAAATGTCGGTGAATTTCCTTTCTTAATGAAATGTTAAGATTGAGGAATAAACTGAGGAAGCGCTGACATGGAGAGTGAATTAAAAGATTTGTTAGATGAAATAGAGAAAAATAAATAAAAGGAATGAGAATGAAATTAGGGAGTGGTTGGGAGCTTTGGAAGATGTCCCTTGTGCCATATGGAATGGGACAGAATTCTGTGGAATTAAGGGATGAGTTTCTTGAAGCAGAATATGCAGCCTCTTACCTGGTCATGCAACTGTAGTATTCATGTGGGCTGTTCTAGTTAAAGGTTTGGCCATGGGTGATCCTCAGAATGTTGGTTCCTGGAGGTATTTTAGTTTTTAGTTTAGAGATACACCATAGAAACAAGCCCTTCTGCCCACTGAGTCCACATTAATCATCTATTCACTAATTTTCTATGTTATCCCACTTTCACATCCACTTCCTGCACACTTGGGGCATTTTACAGAGGCCCCCTGCACATCTTTGGGTGTAGGAGCAACCCGAAGCACCAGGAGGAAACCCGTGCAGTCAGAGAGAGAATGTGCAAACACCACACTGACAGCACCCGAAGGCAGGGTCGAACCAGTTGTATTTGGTCATAGTAATGCTGTGAGGTATCAAGGATAGGTGATTTAACTGGAACTTACTAATCATGCCAAGTACCTTCTCATCCAAGTCAATGATATAGATTGCAAGCTATATTTATATTGCACTTTAAGATGATACACTGGAATTTAGAAGGATGAGGGGGGATCTTATTGAAACATATAAGATAATTAGGGGATTGGACACATTAGAGGCAGGAAACATGTTCCCAATGTTGGGGAGTCCAGAACAAGGGGCAACAGTTTAAGAATAAGGGGTAGGCCATTTAGAACGGAGATGAGGAAGAACTTTTTCAGTCAGAGAGTGGTGAAGGTGTGGAATTCCCTGCCTCAGAAGGCAGTGGAGGCCAGTTCGTTGGATGCTTTCAAGAGAGAGCTGGATAAAGCTCTTAAGGATAGCGGTGTGAGGGGGTATGGGGAGAAGGCAGGAACGGGGTACTGATTGAGAGTGATCAGCCATGATCGCATTGAATGGCGGTGCTGGCTCGAAGGGCTGAATGGCCTACTCCTGCACCTATTGTCTATTGTGTATTGATAACTGTGTTGGTGGAAGGTCCAACTTTTTAAAGTCCTCTATGTCTTGATTGCAAATTAAGAGTAATGAATAGTGTCAGCGGTTTCTTCCCTAGGATGTAAAAAGGGAATCACTTGAGGGATGAGATTGTGATTTTTATGAGAGTAACATTAATCTTTCTTTCATCGAGACAAAATGTTGATAAATCACTGTTCCACTGAAGCCTAGGTCCATGGTATTGGAAATTTTGAGGCAGGACAAAAAGGAATTTGGTTGTTTCTGCTCGGATGTGCATTTTATTGGATTGCATAAAACATTTAATAATCCAGAATATACTGCCATCCAAATCAATTGGTTTAAAAAGTAATAAACCTATTTTCTAAAGTATGGAGGTAACTTCATGGTTAGGACAAAAACCCTGAGGCAATCAAGTCAAAGCCTACATTTATGAAAATTAATAAACCTGGTCACTTTTTAAAACTCACTGGATTAATATCCAGCTAATATCCATCATTTGTTAATATTAATGCTATTAGAAATCTCAACACGCTATTTTTGTCTTCCCACCGTTGTTGAAACTTTATCGCCTGACAATGCAGTCCTTTCTCATGAATAAAGGATATATGTTATTTAAATGAAGAAGTATATTAAGCAAATTTTGCATCCTTTTTAAAACTTTGTATTTTGACATTCATTTCCTTAAGATCGTATAAGACATTCTGTTTATTTCACAAAAATGAATTATAGATGGGTGTGCTATTTATTGATTGAGGATGGGTAGTCAAATCCCACTAATTTCAGAATTACCTCTTTTGTCATTGGTAGAACCCCCAAGTTATAAGATGGATTTCAAACATGCATTCTTGTGCTCAAAGCATTACTGAGAGAATTCTGCACTGTTTCGATAGTATATCATGTAAAACGTTTAAAAATGTATATGTTAGTATTTATTTTTCAAGCCAGGATGGTATGCACTTCTATTGTTATCGTTCGTAACATTAACACCAAGGGACTTGATGTTACATTATTCTCTGATCTAGCTGCAGGAAAAAAACAAATACATCACTTCAGCCTTGATTCTTACCCAAGATTATTTTTTTTCTATTTTCCAGGTTGTTCTCTATTTTCCATATTTATGGCGGCTGCCCATCACCAGGCTGGGCTTGAGACATTGACTGAACCTACGGACGTCTGGGAAATAATAGAGACAATTGGAAAGGGAACCTTTGGAAAAGTCTACAAAGTGTCCAATAAGCTAGATGGTAGCCAAGCTGCAGTCAAAGTACTGGATACAGTGACTGTTAGTATTTGGAATATTCTTTTAATTGAAAATATCATTATTTTCCCTGAAAATATTTTTTCTTACAATATTAATCATAATCGTAATCATAATCGTACTTTATTAGCCAAGTATGTTTTGCAACATACGAGGAATTTCATTTGCCATAACAATAAAAAGCAACAGAACACACAAAATACATTTCAACATGAACATCCACCACAATGACTCCTCCACATTCCTCACTCTGATGGAAGACAAAAGTTCAATCTCTTCCCTTCTTTGTCCTCCAGCGGTCGGGAGCCTCTAACCTTCCGTTGACGGGGCGATCTTACTCCCGTAGCCGGCGATCGGGCCTTCCTTCGGGGCGATCAAGCTCCTGCATCGGGGGGGAATCTCAGCTCCCTCGCGCCAGGCTATTGGACCCAGGGTCGGGGCTTGTCGAACTTTGTATGGCTTCGGAGCTTCCCGACTTCGGTCTCAACCCGAGACTGCGAGCTCCTTGATGTTAAAGTCCACAGACTGCAGTTGGAGCATCGATCCCAGGCAAGGGATCGCAGGCTCCGATGGTAAGTCCACGTCCCCGTGGTGGGGCTCAAAATCAGTCCCGGGCAAGGCCTCCAGTTCCATGATGTTAGGCCGCAGAGCAACCAGAGATACGATCTGGAAACAATCGTATCTCCGGCAAGGTAAGAGATGGAAAAAGGGTTTCCCCCGACCCCCTCCCCCACCCCCCACATAAAACAAACCAGAGAACATTAACACATACTTTTTAAACACACCAAAAATAACAAAAAAAAGACAAAAAGAACAGACTGCTGGCGAGGCTGCCATCGAAGTGCCACCCGGTGGAAATGTGCATGTATTTTTATTAATGCGATTGATACATCTTAACATTTGAGTGAAAATACATTTACACAGCACAAATAAGTTGCTCACAAACCTAGGTGTTGAGCTACCAGTCCAAATTCCTCCTAGCCCAAGTCTTAAGCAGGTGAGACTTTGCATTTCTAGATTCTTTCTCCCAATTAAGGCTTCCTTGGGACATCTACTAGTAAGGTTTTAGACTTTAGAGATACAGCATGGAGATAGGCCCTTCGGCCCACCGAGTCCACACCAACCAGTGATCACCCCATACTCTAGCACTATCCTACACACTCAATTTATAATTTACAGAAGCCAAATAACCTACAAACCTGTAAATTGGAGAACCCAGAGAAAACCCACGAGGTCGCAGCGAGAACACACAAACTCCATACGGACTGCACCTGTAGTCAGGATTGAACCCGGGTCTCTGGCGCTGTAAGGCAGTAGCTGTACTACTGCACTACTGTGCCACCCCCAAAGGCCGCTTCATCAAGGTTCCAAACTCCAGAGAGTACAAGCTGAAATGATTCTATCTCTGATTCTATGTATAAGAAGGATCTGTAACACTGGTTTAATCTGAAGATAAACACAAAATACTTGAGTGCCTACCTTTGGTGTAATGCTGCCTGACTGGCTGAGTTACTCCAGCATTTTGTGTCTATCTTCTGATTCTATGTATTTCCTTTAAAGAATTGCTGAGAGCAAAAACCATTATTTTCTACCCTATTTATAAAACATTCCTTTGCCAATGACTCCATCCTTCTCCCTGTGAACTATTTATGGTTAAAATAGCTAGATTGCAAACAATCTGATTATTTGATACTAGACACATTTCCAACTGCATGTCTACTCTAACACTGATACCTGTTACCTGTTTTCATCGATGTAGCATAGGTCAGCTTTGATCAAGTCTCATCATACCTGCTACTGAATTCAATTCAATGATACTTTATTGTCACATGTAGCTAATCACAGATAAATTCTTTGTTTTTGCATACAATACATAAAGTACACACATGTTCGCCACGTTTCTAGTGTCGACCAAGTTACAAAAGTACTCATTAGTCTTGTTGGTCCCTCTTTGTTCTCGGCACCTCCTCCACCAGGTCCCGCTTTGTTCTCAGTGCGTCCCTCCTCCACCTGCCGGTTCCCTCTTTGTTCTTGGCCCCCCTGCTGGGTCCTTCATCATTCTTCTGCCTGTCCCGCTGAGTTACGCCAGCTTTTTGTGTCTATCTTCGGTTTAAACCAGCATCTGCTGTTCCTTGTTACACACTTCTTCATCCTTTGTTATCTTTGAACACACTTCTTCTGAGGCAAACCTGCCCACCGTCCATTATCCTATCCTCTGTAAACCTCCAATATGATGATGATGCCCGTGTCCAATCTCAAGAGGTTGAATGTGTAGGAAAGAACTCCAGAAGCTGGTTTAAATCGAAGGTAGACATTAAAAGCTGGAGTAACTCAGCCAGACAGGCAGCATTTCTGGAGAGAAGGAATGGGTGACGTTTCAGGTCTCGACCTGAAACGCCACCCATTCCTTCTCTCCAGAAATGCTGCCTGTCCCGCTGAGTTTCTCCAGCTTTTTGTATTTACCCTCAAGAGGTTGAACTTGTTGCTTAATACTTTTCGCATTTCCAGTATTATCTCAAACCTTGATTTATTTTCTAGCATATTTAGCCTAATTTGTTTCTTATCTATGCAATTAGAGCTCAGAGAACCCCTTGTTATCTTCTCACACTTTTATTTCTGGTATCTCCCAATGAAATACTGGTTTAAAATTAGTATCTTCTCTGGCATCACTCTTTCCCATCTCTGTAATTTCCTGTAGTACTACCTCTGAGGCAACCTTCATTTCTATGATGTGATCATCCCCAATTGCAAATGCTTGACTTTTGGCAGCTACACCTTTTGCTTTTAAAGCTTAGGTTCTAGGTTTCCCTCCTTAAACATCTATTGCTTGTTTCTTTGGTAAAATGCTGGTTAAACCCTATGTCTGGCACAACATCTGTTCATCTTTCTTATTATAACCGTGCCTGTCTCAGTGGCAATTTTTTGTTATTTCCAAACTGTTACTAGGTCAGCACTTTTTCTTTCAAACATGCTTGCGTAATTGTGCTTGCGTTAATTGGCCCTCATTGAAACTTTCATGATGAGATTAGGAAATACATTAAGTAGCCCTCCTCTGTATTGACACATCATTAATGGCTTACCTCTGCCACTTCATGTACAGTTCAGGATATGTCTGTCTTCTCACTTAAATTCTGCTGCCTGTGAACACAAGGAACCACCCTTCATCACTGTATCAAAAGAGGTACATGTTAAGTGTCTGGTGCTCAGATCCTTCGCACCAGCCATTGATACTTCAATATTAAAAGGTGTTCTGCCTGTTAGGATATGCCCCATATTCTAAATATGTAATTCTGAAAAACGGTATGTCTACACACAACTTTTAAAACACATGAAAGATACATGGATAGGAATATCTGGCTATTGGCAGTGTGGGCAAATAGGACTAGATCATTATGCCAACATGGTCACCATCGGCAAGCTAAAGGGCCTATTTTTATGCTGAATGACACAAAATATTAAAATTTAAGCAGGTAGTTATTACCATTGAAACTATAGTTAATCATTTATTGCTGTCTTTCATGTTTAAAAATGTATATTTAATTAATACACTTGTTAAGTTTGGAGATTCTACTGAGATGGTCTCCAAGAGAATGACTGTTTAATTAATAGAGACCTTTTTATATCAACCAGCTTCAGCCTCCAAGTGACTTGGTTCACACGTCTCACGTTTGTTAATTTTGCAAAGCTTGATTCGGAAATAGGCATTCTATAAAAGGGAAATGGATGTTTTATAATTTGTCTGTCATGGTCAGTTTTAGGATTAAACTAATTTTATGAAGCTATTGTCATTACAGTCCCTTTAACTCTTCTTTCAGAGTACACCTTGTGCTAATTTGTGGGTATTCTTTTTTATCATAATCTTAGGTTGTCGATGAGGAAATTGAAGCAGAATATAGTATCTTACAGTCACTCACAAGCCATCCCAATGTTGTTAAATTCTATGGAATGTTCTACAAAACTGATCTGAAGACTGGTGGATATCTGTGGTTGGTTTTGGAGGTAAGGAGCCTGTGGGTTTAGAATAATTTTCATATTTAACCTCTGGAGAAAAATACAAAATAACATTATTGAGATATAAAGCTAAATATTATGGTTGGTGATTTATCAACTGTCAGGAATAATTTATCTCAGACATATAATTTCTTAATTTCTTATACTCACCTTCATTGCACTAACCTTACCTTATAATTTAATCCAATGTAATTTGAGGCTGCACTTCTCCAAAGCAACTATCCTTCCTGCGGTGAGATGTCCGATTGAGATCCCCCAACCTCACCTAGTTCCATCTGTCACCTACCAGCCCCTAACCTCACCCCCCACCTCTCCAAATCACAATATATTAGTTATCTTACCTTCTACCCTCTCCGTTCTGATGCAGGGTCTTGACCCAAAATGTCAACCATCCCTTTGCCTCCACAGATGCTGCTTGACCAGTTGAGGTTCTCCAGCAGTTTGTTTTTTGCTTAGATTTCTGCATCTGTGTCAACAGTCTTCAACTCACCTAGTTAAAGTTAGGGTCAACATCATTAATGTCTCATCATTTTGACATTTATTTGGCAGGCAACTTTTACAAGGTAGAATCAGTAATGCTGTGTCTTTAGAATATGTTATGTGATGTGAAGTTCCTTCACCATTTCTCTTGAGGATTGTTTATAGGATGGCATAAAACAAACTGCTGGAGCAACTTGGCATATTGTAGAGGGAATCTGTAGAGGGAAATAGAAAAAATACATTTCTGTTGGGGCCCTTCTTGATCACCCTAAAGAAAAGTCCAGACTCGAAATGTCGCCTGTGCATTTTTATCCATAGATGCTGTTTGTATTTTGTTCAGCGTTTTAGCATCTGTAGACGTTTGTGTCTCTATAAGATTGAATTCCTGGGTTTGGGTAGTGACGGGGAAGAATGAAATCAATAACATCATCAAGAAAAAATATTTTTACTATTTTTCCTGGTGAAAATGAGATGGGTAGAATTTGTTTTAAATGTTTATCAGAATCAGTTTTATAATAATTGTGAAAAGCACCATCTATTCTATTGTTTAGATTAGTTTAGAGCTACAGCGTGGAAACAGGTCCTTCGACTGACTGAGTCCATGCCGACAAATGATCACATGTCCACAAGTTCTATCCTACACACTAGAGCCAATTAACATACAAACCTGCATGTCTTTGAAACATGGGAGGAAACTGGAGTACCCGGAGAAAATCCATGCAGTCACAGGGAGAACGTACAAACTCCATACAGACGTCATCCTCTCCTCAAGGACCGTAACACCGCCTTCAGGTCTAGTGATAGAGCTCTATACAGTGCTGCTAGAACCAACCTGAAGAGAGGCATCAAGGATGCCAAAGCGTCCTACAAGAGGAAGATTGAGGACCACTTTTCCAACAATGACCCACGGCGGGTATGGCAAGGCATCCAGCACATCACCAACTACAAGACCAGCAACCGCACGACTGCCGACGGCGACGCCTCGCTGGCTGAGGAACTTAACTGTTTCTTTGCTCGTTTCGAGGTGAAAGCTACAGTGGCAGACATTACACCCTCTCCAGCACCTGACAGCAACACCTTCACTGTGCAGGAGTATGATGTTAAGCGCGTGCTCAGAGCAGTGAATCCCAGGAAAGCTGCAGGCCCCGATGGTGTGACGGGCAGAGTGCTGAGGGAATGTGCAGACCAATTACCTGAGGTCTTCACAAAAATCTTCAACCTGTCCCTTTTAAAATCCACCATCCCTCCCTGCCTGAAGTCCGCCATAATCATCCCACTGCCGAAAAAGTCTGTCATCAGCGGTCTTAACGACTACCGTCCGGTAGCACTCACACCGGTCATCACAAAGTGCTTCGAGAGACTGGTCCTGCAGCACATCAAAGCCAGCCTCCCACCCACCTTCGACCCACACCAGTTTGCCTACAGAGCAAATAGGTCTACAGGGGATGCCATCGACACTGCTCTTCACACTGCACTGACCCACCTTGAACACCAGGGGAGCTATGTGAGGATGCTCTTCCTCGACTTCAGCTCTGCCTTTAACACGGTCATCCCGAGCAGACTGGTCACCAAACTTTCCGACCTTGGATTTTCCCAAACCATCTGCCAATGGATCAAGGACTTCCTGACCAACCGCCCCCAGACAGTCAAAATAGGCCCTCACCTCTCCTCCACCATTACACTGAGCACCGGCTCACCACAGGGCTGTGTGTTGAGCCCCATCCTTTACTCCCTCTACACTCATGACTGCGCCCCCACCCATCCCACCAACACCATCATCAAGTTCGCGGATGACACGACTGTGGTTGGACTCATCTCAGAAGGAGATGAGACAGCCTATAGGGATGAAATCCAAAGGCTGGCAGCATGGTGTTCAGTGAACAATCTGGTCCTGAACTCCTCCAAAACAAAGGAACTTATAATTGACTTTAGAAAAACCAGTGGAGATTACGACCCACTCTACATCAATGGGGTCTGTGTGGAAAGGGTACCAGTTTTCAGGTTCCTGGGTACGCACATCGCAGAGGATCTCACCTGGTCTACCAACACCATCACCACAGTAAAGAAGGCACAGCAGAGACTCCACTTCCTGAGGATCCTCAGGAAAACCAACCTGCAGGAGAAGCTCATGTTGTCCTTCTATCGCTGCTCCATCGAGAGTGTGCTGGCATACTGTATAACCACATGGTATGCCAGCTGCTCAGAAAAGGACAGGAAGGCCCTTCAGAGGGTCATCACGACGGCCCAGAAAATCATCGGCTGCTCACTGCCCTCCCTGGAGCACCTGTTCAGCCTACGCTGCCTCAGTAGAGCAGGCAAAATAATAAAAGATCCATCCCACCCCGGCCACCGTCTGTTTGTTCATCTGCCCTCTAGTCGACGTTTCAGGTCGATCAAATCCCGAACAAACAGACTTAAGAACAGTTTTTACCCCAGGGCCATACGAGAACTGAACACTACCTTGCACTAGGCAACACCGTTAAAAAATCGGTCATATAATTGTATTTAATTGTATTTATGTATTTATTTGTTTTTGCATTTATTGCATATATGTTTGTACGCACCGTCAGGATTGGCTATTTTTTAATTTCGTTGTACTCGTTGCAATGACAATAAATGAATATTATTATTATTATTATTATCCATAGTCAGGATCAAACCGGGTCACTGGCATTGTGAGGCAGCAACTGTGTGCCAAGTGCCGCCTGTAAATGTCCTAATTGATGTACTTATATATGCATGCAAGTTTTGTACATCGTAGCTATTTAAATAGAAGTATTAAAAATATTGTGCTGCATTTAGCTTTACAATTATTACACAAAAAGCAATCACACTGACTGACTGAGATACCACTTCTAATTGAAGTCATTTACAGAAAATTAATGTACTTGAATTTCTTGGATGTTGGTCTGTTTGTGAACATTAATGGTGCAAAATTATTTCTGTGCAAATCTGATCCTTTGGCACAATATGCAAGGACTTTTGAGTATGCCTATTGTCTGGTTTATGCAAGTAGCACTGATGACATGAAAGATTGAAAGGGCAATAATCTCTGTCCATCATTCATGAAATTGGTCTGCTTCAGGAAATTTAGCTTGGCTGAACGGATACTACTTGGGAAGAATAACAAAATTAAACCATTGATCTTCTCACTATACTTCTTGTGAAATGAATTAATTTGAATGTCAAACAAAATTATGTTGATAGTGATATTTTATGAATGAAATTATGAACATTTTTTACTACTAAAGCATAGAATAGAGAAGAAATATTTGGACTAATTTCTCTGCCAGGTTTTCAAATAATATGTGAAAAATAACACTGAGGGAAAATTGGTGCCCATGTATTGCTTTTGAATATCACCTTACCTAATAAGTTCAGTGGTTGTGATGTTTGACACATTCGCCCTTGAAGAGAACACAGGAATTTAAATTTTATGAGTGTAAATGGGCTAACTTTACATCAAGTAAAATCAGTACAGTAATGAGAATTTATGTTGACTAAAGATAGAATCGGTTTGAGTGTGGAAGAGAATTAGCAAGGGAAAGAAGTTGTTGGTGTAGGACCCCTAGTGATTACTGCACTGGAGAACAGGTCATTAATCAAGGAATAATAGAGACTAACAAGAAAGCTGATGCAATAATAGCGGGTAGATTAAAAAATTATATTTTGGGCAATTCAAAAGTAGTCTTCAGGATAATTGTACGGTGCATTCAAGACAGTTTCTTCGAACAAGATGTTGTGGACTCGGGCACAAACTGTTTTAGATTGGCCACATGTAACAATGTGAGATTAAGAGAAGATCTTTTGGTGATCATAACATGATAAAAATTTCACTCAGTTTGAGAGTGAGAAACTTTATCTGTAATTAGTGTCCTAAGTAAAATTATAAAAATATGAATTGGTAGTGGTTGTATTGGTAGTGGGGAAATATATCAGAAGGAAAGATGGCAGATAAGCATTTTAGTTTAGTTTAGTTTAGAGATACAGCACATTAAAAAAACAAAGCAAGTGCTCTCCGACCAGCGATCCCTCTACACTAGCACTATCCTAGTAACAATTTTCAATTTTTACTACAGCCAAATTAACCAACTAACCTGTACATCTTTGGAGTGTGGGAGGAAACTGGAGCACCCGGGGGAAATACCCGCGGTCACGGGGAGAAAGTACAAATTCCATTCAGGCAGCACCCATAGTCAGGATCGAACCGGGGCTCTGGCACTGTAAGGTAGTAACCCTACCGCTGCACCACCGTGCTGCTCCAAATTTTGCAGAAATTTTGAGGAGATCTTTTGTAATTCTCAACAAAGATACATTCCATTGAGAAATAAAGAGAAGGATGACCCATCTGTGCCTGACTAAGGAAGTTAAACAAGGTATTTATTTGAAATAAAAAGGCATATAATGTTACAACGATCAGCATGGATGGCTCGATTGTAACATGTATTGTCTTTCTGCTGACTGGTTAGCATGCAACTAAAGCCTTTCTCTGTATCTTGGTACATGTGACAATAAGCTGAACTCAAACTCAAACCAGCAAAGGATTCCTGAATAAAAATGATAGGGGAGCCAATGCCCTTATAAATGGGCAGCACAGTAGTACGGCTGGTAGAGCCGCTGCCTCACAGTGCCGGAGACCGGGGTTCAATCCTGACCTCTGGTGCTGCTTGTGCGGAGTTTGCACGTTCTCCCTATAACCGCGTGGGTTTCCTCTGGGTGCTCCAGTTTCCTCCAACATCTCAAAAAGTACAGGTTTGTCGGTAAGTGGGCCTCTAAATTGCCCTAGTGTGTATTGAGTGGATGAGAAAGTGGGATAACTAATGTGATGGGTGATTGATGGTTGGCGTGGATTTGGTAGGCCGAAGGGCCTATTTCCATGCTATCTCTAAACTCTATAGCATGGTGAGTTTCTGCCAAGATTCTGTCCTGCCGTTCAGGGGTTGCTGCAGTTGAATTTCTGTTCATTGGTGACATTGAGGATCTTGAAGTAATGCCTTTGAATATCAAGAATATTTGACTCTCTCTCTAGTTAGAAATGTATTGTCTGGCACTTCTGTGGTAATAATGCTTGTTGCCACTTATCAGCCCATATTTGAATTATGTCCCTGCCTTGTTGCATGGATTGCTTCATTCGCTGAGCAGTTGTGAATGGATTTGGTCACCTAGTTTAGAGATGCAGCATGGAAACAGGCCACTCGACCACTGAGTCCATGTCGACTTTTGATCACCCATTCACACTAGTTCTATGTTGTCCTACTTTCCCACTGCCTACACACTAGGGGCAATTTACAGTGGCCAATTAACCTGCAACTCCACACTTCTTTGGGAGTGGGAGACCGGAGCCCTTGGGGGGAACCCATGCAGTCACAGGGACTCCACACAGACAGCATTCGAGGTCAGGATTGAACCTCGGGCACTGCCAGGCAGGCAGCTGTACCAGCCGCACAGCTGTGCCGAGCATTGTTCGATCATCAGCCATCGCCAGAGAGCAGCAACACCTGCTCCAGGTGTCGGCTGGCTGCCAGGATCTTATGGCCATTCTCTTGGATGTGATGGATGCTTCCATTCTCCCCCTCTCTTTGTATTTGCAGCCCCCCCCCCCCCTCCCATGCCTGAGGTTTACTTTGTAAAAAGCTCAACAGTGATCGCTGGGGTGAGATACCAATTGAGCAGAGTCGGAGACAGCAGCTACTATTCGGGTCACATGTGGTGATGGCGAACAGAAGCACTCCCTCAACACAAGAAGGAGGTGCTGCCGGTTCCCAGTAATTGGTGCCCATATATTGTTTCTGAATATCATGTTACCTCATATCTTCATTGATTGTCATGTTTAACGCTTTTGCCCTTAAAGAGAACACAGGAATTTAAATTTCATGTGTAAATGGGTTAACTTTGCACCAAGTAAAATCAGTACAGTAATGAGATATTATTGGCTAAAGATAGAATCGGTTTGAATGGACAAGAGAATTAGCAAGGGAAATAAGTTGTTGGTGTAGGACTCCTAGCTCCCACTCACCATGCCATACAGTTTGCTGCTGTGAGCCCATATGTCAATGTTGAATGGCAAACCAGTTGTTTTCAGCACAGCCACACTGTCAGTGATGCATATCTTTCTGTACAATACAATCATGGGTTCTTGTTGCTTTGTCTCCATTGGTTCTCTCCTTCTTGAGAATGCATCCGACATAACACATTTGCTCTGTGATAGTTATAGTTTAGTTTATTGTCACTTGTACTGAGGTACAGTGAAAAGCTTCTGTTACATATTAAGCAGTCAGCAGAAAGACAATACATGATTACAATTGAGCCATTCACAGTGTACAGAACATGACAAGGGAATGATGTTTTGTGCAAAATAAAGCCAGTAAAGTGATCAAAGATAGTCCGAAGGTCTCCAATTAAGTTGATAGTAGTTCAGGACTGCTCTCTAGTTGTTGTAAGATGGTTCAATTGCCTAATAACAGCTGGGAAGAAACTGTCCTTGAATCTGGAGGTGTGGGTTTTCAGACTTCTATACCTTTTGCCCGATTGGAGAGGGGAGAAGAAGGCGTGGCCAGGGTGCGACCTGTCCTTGATTATGCTAGTGGCCTTGCCAAGATATAAATGGAGTCGATAGAAGGGAGGTTGGTTTGTGTGATGTCTGGCCTGCGTCCATAATTCTCTGCAATAACGCAGAGGTAGTCCGCAGAAGGGTTCCGACCCGAAACGTCACCTATTTTCCGGAGATGCTGTCTGACCCGCTGAGTTACCCCAGCACTTTGTGTCTATCTTCGGTATAAACCAGCATCTGCAGTTCTTTCCTACTCTTCAAGTCATAAGGTTTTGAGTCCAGACATTTAACACAAAAATATAGGCTGACCCCTCAGTGCAGTAGTGAGGGAATGCTGCTGTTTTGTAGATGCCAACTTTGGGATAAGATATCAAATTGGGCCTATTTTTATGTTAGGTGGACGTTAAAGATTCTAAGGCACTATTTAAAAAAAGAGCAGAGAACTAACCCTCGGTTTTCTGGCCAACATTAATGAATCAGTCAACATTACCTGATACCCAAATCATTTTTTTTATCATGCTGTTTGTGAGAATGCGCTGTGTGCAAATGAACTGTTGAATATCCTGAATCTCACCAAGGATTAAATATCAGAAGTACTTGTAATTAAGGATGTCCTCCAAAGGGAGGTCAAAGGTTCTTTATAACTAAAGGTTATTTTATTCCTTTCATGGAAATATGGAGTGAAAATTTGGAAATAGTGTCGTACAGTATGCAAACAGGCCCTTCAGCACAAATTGCCCATGCCGATCGCAATGCCTCATCCACACTTGTCCACCAGCCTTTGTTTGGCTCATATCCCTGTAAACCTTTCCTACCCAGGTACTGGTCCAAATGACATTTAAATGAAATCTATTTTCTCACATTTCTTTCACAGCTGTGCAATGGAGGTTCTGTCACTGAGCTTGTCACTAACCAGCTCAAGCATGACCAATGCATGGATGAAGCACTAATCTCATTCATTTTATATGGAGCACTTTTGGTAAGAAATAAGTGACAGAGACTATCTGTTCTCAATTTTTGTATACATTCTGATAGCATAATATTTAAGATAATGATTGTGACTGGAGTATATTGCTAGTGCAGTGCATTACCAAGCATTTCATTAATGCCTATGCAGATTGGCTTAAAGTTACTTAAAGGATAATTATTTTGTCTACATCCATTTGATCTATTTGTATTTTCTGCAGGGCCTTCAGCATTTACACAACAACAGGATTATACATCGCGATGTCAAGGGCAACAACATACTCTTGACAATAGAAGGAGGAATCAAGCTGGTTGACTTTGGTAATTTCTATTTCCCATTTATTTTCTCTGAAGTTTGCAGTTTAGCCAAAGGCTGCAATTTATTGATGCCGTAGACGGAGCGAGCTTTACTGTGACGCCACAGGCAAAGTATATTTTGCTTTTTGTGTCAGAGGATTAAATTTAACAGATGGACTACCCAAGGAACTGTTAGCTGTCGCCTGTCAGCTCAAAGATTTTGGAAAAACTGGTCGTTCTTAAAATGATGAACAAATCAATCTCGTAGAATGGGGCTAAATGTATTTCATTTATTTGACAGTATTAGAAAGCTTCCTTGTACAATTAGATCAAATTATTTCATATTGACTTTTGTTATTTTACAGTGTGGTACAATTTTTCTTTGCTTCTCAAAGGAATGCTGGTTCTCTGTTAAATGACTTCATAGCCCAAAGCAATACTAGTCCCTCTGCACGAAAGGGAAATGGACTTGGCACCAAATATAACTGCTCCATTTAATTGCTGATTTCCTGAAGGTAAATTATTAAGACTGGGAAAATATAGATCAAAAATGCCTTGGAGAATTGCTGGTAACTGCTCTTACTAATTTAAGGTAATAGATACCAAAGCTGTTCACCTCTACATGTCCTGTTGTGAGTCTGAGATTTCTCCATGACAACCAGCATCATTGCAGCTCTATGTTCAGCTTGTGTGGTATGCTGGTCTGTGCCAGTCTCTTTTGTTTATCCTGGTGAAATACTTGGCTATCATGAGATTTATCGAAACCTACTGAAATCCTCAAATGCAGGGAGAGGTTTAAATATATGCCAATCATGGGATTGCAAACCAACAACAAACATTTGAAAGATGCATTTCGGCCACACTACTACAGATTTGATTTGCTACATTTTGGTTATTTTTGTGCAAAATATTCATTTTTCACTTTTGTTAAATAGGTGTTTCAGCTAAGCTTACAAATGCAAGATTACGTCGAAACACGTCTGTGGGTACTCCTTTTTGGATGGCGCCCGAGGTGGGTTGGATTTTAACTGTTATAATGTTTAGCTGTATTTATCTATTTCTGAATTTTGTGGGATGTATCTTGGGATAGCTTTGCAGTTGTACCACCCAGTCCTGATTAACACTTGCATTGTCAATAAGCGAGTTTGGTATTCCGACTGAGCATGCGCAGGTCATAGGTCGTAGGGGCAAAGAATTGTCGCTAGCTCCTCTGCTCCATGTAAACAAATCTTCGTTTCATCCGTTTTTTCCAGTTTTACTCCGTATGGGTAAGAAAATACTGTTTTCAAAACTGTTAATTTGGTATATATATGGTTAATTAGTAAAAACTACGATGATTTTTTTTTGCTTTATACGGCGAGTTCCCCTCGACTCTCCCCGACTCTTTAACTTGTCTCGGACCCGTGGAACCACGGCGGTGGGGACTGGAGTCAGAAGCTGCCGGCGAAGGTTCACCGGAGAGCGGATCGCCACGGACCCAGAGCCGGGACAAGGCAAGAGAACAACAAACTCAAGGAAACTTCCCTCCTCGCCGCCGCCACCACTCACCCCGGGGATGCGGGGCTTCTGAACAACAACTACAACACTTTTGTTTTTTTTATTTTGCTGCGCTAGAGGGAGACGGGGCCGGGGAAGAGAGTGGAGGAGCGGCGCAGATCTCGCTGGCGCTGGGGGAGAGAAAGAGGGGATAGAGAGGGGGGAGAAAGAGAAGGGGGGAGAGAGTCAGGGTAGAGGGAGCTGCAGGTGAGAGCGGGAGCACGAGGAGGGAGAGGGTATCAAAGGATCTGGTGAAGGAGCGTCGCCACTTGCCCCCTCTCCCCTCTCCCCCCTCCCCCCTCCCCCCTCCGCCAGCGTGATCTGCGACGCTCCTCCACACTCTTCCCCAGCACCATCTACCTCTAACTGAGCGAAATAAGAACAAACACAAGTGTTGTAGTTGTTGTTGAGAAGCCCCGCATCCCCAGGGTGAGCGGTGGCGGCGGTGAGGAGGGAAGTTTCCTTGAGTTTCTTGTCTGTGAAGGGGCGCTGCCCGTGAACGTTCGGCAGCTTCTGCCTCCATTTCCTGTCGTCGCCGCGGTTCCATGGCTCCGGGACAAGTTAAAGAGTCAGAGAGAGTTGAGGGGAACTCATCGTATAAAGCAAAAAAAGCTACATAATCATCGTAGTTTTTTACTAATTAACCATATATACACCAAATTAACAGTTTTGAAAACAGTATTTTCTTACCTAGACGGAAAAAACGATGAAACAGAGATTTGTTTGCATGGAGCAGAGGAGCTGGCAACAATTCTCTGCCCCTATGACTTGCGCATGCTCAGTAGGAATACCGAACTCGTTTACTGAAGAGTGCTATCCGTTCCAGCATGGCTTTTCTTCACCTGATACTGTCATTTCAGTGTTGTTTCATGCTGTGGTCATATGGGCATTTAATTTGTGAAAGTGTGAACAACATGACAGCAATAAACAGGGGATAAAAATACTCTGTCCTTATTTCTCGCCTGGAACAAATGGAGGATGAAAAGCTTAATTGAATCTGTGCTGCGACATTAACTACGCAATGTGTTACTTTTGAACCTGACACATTTTTGAACCTACGTGAAACAAAAATAACATCAAGAAAAGATGAAGCAACAGATTCTTCTGACGTCTTTGCTGAGTCTGTATGGAGCCATAGAGATCAGCGTCATTCAGTGGTGATCTCAGAGCTGAGTTTGTTTGGAGAGGAGAGGAGAGGTGAATTGTCTATTGTTGCAGTTCAAAGGACAGAAAAATCCCCAAAACATTATGCTGGCAGCTTCCAGCCATGATGGCGGTTCGATAGTTAAATTACCAGACCAATAATCTGGATTATCAATGCAGAGATTGCATTTTAAATGCACCACGGCGGCTGTGGAATTTAAATTTGGTTCATTCCCTGGAATTTAAAAAAAAACTTTGGACCATTGATGCAATTTCAATGGTTCAATGTGTTTTTTTGTCACGTGTACCAGATACAACAAAATACATTTTTTGCATACAGTACAGCAAGACTATTCTTCATTAGTACGGATGCCAAAGGTTATGGGGAGAAGGCAGGAGAATGGGGTTAGGAGGGAGAGGCAGATGGGTTGAACCGGTACTTTGTATCTGGCTTCACTAAGGAAGACACAAACAATCTCCCAGATGTTCTAGTGGCCAGAGATCCTAGGGTGACCGAGGAACTGAAGGAGATTCACATTAGGTAGGAAATGGTGTTGGGTAGACTGATGGGACTGAAGGCTGATAAATCCCCAGGGCCTGATGGTCTGCATCCCAGTGTACTTAATGAGGTGGCTCTAGCAATTGAGGACGCATTGGTGATCATTTTCCAATGTTCTATAGATTCAGGATCAGTTCCTCTGGATTGGAGGGTAGCTAATGTTATCCCACTTTTTAAGAAAGGAGGGAGAGAGAAAACTGGAAATTATAGACCAGTTAGTCTGACATCAGTGGTGGGGAAGATGCTGGAATCAATGATAAAAAACGAAATTACGGAGCATTTGGATAGCAGTAACAGGATCGTTCCGAGTCAGCATGGATTTACGAAGGGGAAATCGTGCTTGACTAATCTTCTGGAATTTTTTGAAGATGTAACAAGGAAAATTGACAAGGGAGAGACTGTGGATGTGGTGTACCTCGACTTTCAGAAAGCCTTTGACAAGGTCCCACATAGGAGATTAGTGGGCAAAATTAGAGCACATGGTATTGGGGGTAGGGTACTGACATGGATAGAAAATTGGTTGGCAGACAGAAAGCAAAGATTGGGGATAAATGGGTCCCTTTCAGAATGGCAGGCAGTGACTAGTGGGGTACCGCAAGGCTCGGTGCTGGGACCGCAGCTATTTACAATATACATTAATGACTTGGATGAAGGGATTAAAAGTACCATTAGCAAATTTGCAGATGATACAAAGCTGGGTGGTAATGTGAACTGTGAGGAAGATGCTATGAGGTTGCAGGGTGACTTGGACAGGTTGTGTGAGTGGGCGGATGCATGGCAGATGCAGTTTAATGTGGACGTGTGAGGTTATCCACTTGGTGGTAAGAATAGGAAGGCAGATTATTATCTGAATGGTGTCAAGTTAGGAAAAGGGGACGTACAGCGTACGTTTAATAGGTTAATTCCCGGAATGGCGGGACTGTCCTATGTTGAAAGACTGGAGCGGCTAGGCTTGTATACACTAGAATTTAGAAGGATGAGAGGGGATCTTATCGAAACATATAAGATTATTAAGAGGTTGGGCACGTTAGAGGCAGGAAACATGTTCCCAATGTTGGGGGAGTCCAGAACCAGGGGCCACAGTTTAAGAGTTAGGCCATTTAGAACGGAGATGAGGAAAAACCTTTTCAGTCAGAGAGTTGTAAATCTGTGGAATTCTCTGCCTCAGAAGGCAGTGGAGGCCAATTCTCTGAATGCATTCAAGAGAGAGCTTGATAGAGCTCTTAAGGATAGCAGAGTCAGGGGGTATGGGGAGAAGGCAGGAACGGGGTACTGATTGAGAATGATCAGCCATGATCACATTGAATGGTGGTGCTGGCTCGAAGGGCCGAATGGCCTACTCCTGCATCTATTGTCTATTGTCTAGATCAGCCATGATTGAATGGCGGAGTAGACTTGATGGGCCGAATGGCCTAATTCTACTTCTATCACTTATGACCTTATGAATATCCCAGTACAGAACCACAATCACCACGGTCAGTACAGAATGCACAGAACAGCCCACTGAGTCCATATGCGAGAGGCATCCTATTGGCACCATTTTCCAGTCCTAGCCGCAGCTGTCCACAAAGCCTGTTGCAGCCGTCACCTCAATTCTGTTCATCCCGCGATCCGATGTCTTTCTCCACGCCTGACCCTTTTCAGCCCTTGTTCCCTTGCTGTTGGAGTTTCAGTTCTGAGAACAGTCAGGAAATTACTCAATAAAAAGAAGCCAGCAAGTTCTGGAGTTCAATATTCATGTGGGAATTCTGAACTTGGTGGGATTGACGCTAAAATAAGTCAGCACTTGCATGCAGACCGTCTAGGTATTTTGCAATGATTACTGGTGTCAAATCTTGACTTTTGGTCAATATATCTGTTCGCTTACTGACATTTCCCAAAATATTATCCTCATTTCCCCCAAATCTATTTGAAATGTCTGTGAAATTTTGACTTAAAGTTTTGCACCATTAACTCCATGCAATAATGTACAATTAAACGATAACTCAGCTGAACTAAATGCAATCAACGCATATTTTTTTGTAATTCTTTACCTTTCTTTAGGGACTGATGTCAACACAAGGTCAGGAGCTGAATCGTAGTTTAATTTAACTCGCATTGGATCTCTGTTTAAATTAATTCTGACTATTCAGAATTTTTTGCACATTAAGGCCATTATAATATTTTTGCAGTCAATTTTGATGCGAATAAAATTTATTTGTCAGAAGGCAGGAAAACAAAGCAAGCAGCTCCTCAGCTGTGAGAGCTGTAACAAAAATTTGTCCCACGTAATTTTGAATGAATAATTTTTGCTTGTTATAACTATATTGTAAATAAAATGAATCTGGGAGATACATTTTTAGGTTTGTAGGTTAATTGGCTTCGGTAAAATGCTAAAGTAACTCAGCAGGTCAGGCAGTATCTCTGGAGAAAAAGAATAGGTGATGTTTCGGGTCAGAATCCTTCTTCAGACTAAAAGTGGTGGGGGTGGGGAGGAAATAAATCGGATGTGGGAAAAGTCCAGAACATATCGGCAACAGGTGAATTCAGGAAGGGTGGAGCCCACAATGGCCCATTGTTGGTTGGGGAAGGTGTTATAACAAGAGGGACACAAAGATGCGAACAGTGGAACTGGTAGGATGACTTGGGAAGGGGGAGAGAGTGGATGAGAGGGAATTCAGGAGTTATGTGAAATTAGAGAAATCATCGTTCATGTTGCTGGGTTGTAAGGTGCCCAAGGGTTGTGAGGTGCTGTTCCTCCAATTTGCATGTGGACTCACTCTGATGGTGGAGGCCCAGGACAGAAATTTCAGTATGGGGAATGGGAAGGGGAATTAAAATGTTCTCCAGAGATGGTGCCTGATCCGCTGAGTTATTCCAGCATTTTGTTTCTATCCCCTTTCACTGATGCTCAATTCGAGCAAGGCCAGCATGTTACTGCAGGGAAGCACGTATGGGTATGATGCTGGCATTACGTTGCTATCACTGCTTGCAGATTTTGATCATCTGAATCAGGGCCCCAACTCAAACATCACCTATCCATGTTATCCAGAGATGCTGGCTGACCTGCTGAGTTACTCCAGCACTTTGTGCTTCACTGAAGATTCCAGCATCTGTAGTTCACTGTGTCTTCATCTGATATTTTATTGGTTTCTCGCATTTTATCTTTCCATTCTCCTTCTCATTATAGTCTCCCATCCCCACCCATCATTCACTCTATTTCTTTGCACATCATCATACCAAAAAATATAGCTTGCATGTACTTATCTCTTTTAGTTGGTAATAAAAACATGCTTTTGGTGGATATTATAAAATGCTAAATCACATGGCTATCTAAGCTGGAAGCTTGCAAATATTAATTTTAAGCAAATATGGTGCTTTCTCTTTAAAATAAAATAAGTGATGGGATATATAGTTGAGTTTAACATTTCAGAAACTGGATCTTTGAAAATACTGGCTTGTCATTGTTGATCTTGTACAGTGGAATTAATCACTGACGTTTTGAAAGGCTTCATATTAATAAGAACTGCAGGTTCTTCACTTGGCTACAATAATTTTAAATGTCGTCAGGGAAATCTGTTATGATCCTATTCATGTTCCATCAACAAAAAACTGGGAATGAACTTTGGAGAATTGAATGTAAAAAAAAAGCTGATGACAATAATCATGGATTTGATTCCCAGGAAAGAAACCATGGTTGGTTTATATGAATGTGAATGCAAAATATGAATGAATGCAAAAACATGAGGTGTATATATGATGTAAATATTATTAAGATGTAAATATGATCTAAAAATTGACAGGAATAAATATCATTAATGAAGGTACAGTAGTTGCACTTTAAGGTTTCTTGAAGTATAATTCTGTGATATTAAGAAATATTATAGCTTATGTCAGTAATTATTATATGCTGCAAGAACTTGTGTGTTTGACAAAGACGTGCAGGTTTGTAGGTTAATTGGCTGGGTAAATGTAAAAATTGTCCCTAGTGGGTGTAGGATAGTGTAAATGTACGGGGATCACTGGGTGGCACGGACTTGGTGGGCCGAAAAGGCCTGTTTCCGGCTGTATGTATATGATATATGATAAAATAATGTGGATCATTTTTAATAATTTGCATATGTGGTATTTGACAGCATAATAATTAATGTTGTCACGCAATTATAATACCAGTTTGATTTTGCTTCCTTCGCATAATTAATGAATAACAAAATAAATGCTAGTGTACCTACCAGTGCAATTATGAATAAAGTGGTGAAGTCTAATATATTATTAATTGATAGGTCATTGCTTGTGAACAACAGTTTGACTACTCGTATGATACCCGATGCGACATATGGTCTTTAGGCATCACAGCTATTGAACTTGGTGATGGTGAACCACCTTTGTCGGATCTCCATCCTGTGAAAGCACTCTTTAAGATTCCAAGGTATGTCACTAGATGGCTCTCTTGGCTTGTTTCAAGGTTGCTGATCATAGCTATCTTTTGTATGAAGAATGAAAATGTATTGCAACTTTGAAATATTCTTTTAAAAAGTTATCTATCTGAATAATTAGCTGATATGAAAATATTTGCGGGAGAACATTCAAACAATAGGATACATTTAAATATTTTCATTCTATACATGGAGTTATTAGCTGTGTAGGAAGAACCTGCAGGTGCTGGTTTATGCTGAAGATAGGCACAAAATGCAAGAGTAACTCAGCCAGTCAGGCAGCATCTCTGGAGAAAAGAAATAGGTGATGCAGTTGTTTATCATTGCTGAATTATATTCTGGAGTGCATAGGAAACAAATGGAATAAGGGACCAGAGAAGTGATCTTTAGAATGAGAAATGTGTAGGAAGGAACTGCAGATGCTGGTTTAAACCAAAGATAGACACAAAATGCTGGAGTAACTCAGCGGGACAGGCAGCATCTCTGGAGAGAAGGAATGGGTGATGTTTCAGAGGGAGACCCTTCTTCAGACTGAGGGAACTGCTTGTGCTTCCATAGAACATAGAAAAGTACAGACAGGATAACGCCCTTTATTAGTTGTTTTTTGATATATGCCACTGGGTTACACAGTAACTTTCCCAACAATGTGGTGGCACGGCGGCGCAGCGGTAGAGTTGCTGCCTTACAGCAAATGCAGCGCCGGAGACTCGGGTTCAATCCTGACTACGGGCGCCGTCTGTACAGTGTTTGTACGTTCTCCCCGTGACCTGCGTGGGTTTTCTCCGAGATCTTCGGTTTCCTCCCACACTCCAAAGACGTACAGGTATGTAGGTTAATTGACTGGGTAAATGTAAAAATTGTCCCTAGTGTGTGTAGGATAGTGCTAATGTGCGGGGATCGCTAGGCGGCGCGGACTCGGTGGGCCGAAGGGCCTGTTTCCGCGCTCTAAATAAATAAATAAATAACATACAGACGTGCAGTGGTATTTGTCCCTGTGTATGTAAGGATTCCATTCCCGAGAACTATCTGTAGCCAGTTTTTTCCATGTCAAAAACATGGAGTTTCACAAGGGTCGGTGCTGGTGCCACTTCTCTTCAAGTTGTATATTAATGATTTGGATAAGGGGATTGAAGGCTTTGTGGCCAAGTTTGCAGATGATGCTGAGATGGGCGGAGGGACAGGGAATCTCTGCCAAAGGACTTGGACAGGTTAGGAGAGTGGGCAGAGAAGCGGTAGATGAAATTCAGTATAGCAAAGTGCGGAGCCATGTATTTTGGTAATAAGAATAAAGGCTTAGATTATTTTCTAAATGTAGAGAGAATCCAGAAATCGAAGGTGCAAAGGGACTTGGGAGTGCTGGTGCAGGACTCCCAAAAAGTTAATTTGCAAGTCGAATCGGTAGTAAGGAAGGCATTGCTAGCATTTATATCAAGAGGACTAGAATACAAAAACAGATGTAATGCTGAGATGCTGGACAGGCCGCATTTGGAGTACTGTGAGCAAATTTGGACCCTATATCGGAGGAAGGATGTGCTGGCTTTGGAGAGGGAACTCATTGCCACAGAGGGCTGTGGAGGTCGTCAGTGGATATTTTTGAGGCAGAGATAGACAAGTTTTTGATTAGAACGGGTGTCAAGGGTTATGGGGAGCAGGCAGGAAAATGGGATTAGGTGGCAGAGATCAGCCATGATTGAATGGTGGAGTAGACTCGAATTTTGGTTATCGCGGACAAAATCTGTTGTAACCGAGGCTTCTGTTCATATCGGGAACCAAGGATCAAGTTCGTAGTTTGACCAAGTGATGCAAGGTGGTTGGAGCTAATCTTGCCTCAGTCTGTGTTTACTTTTCTTGTTTATTGTGTGTCTTGTTTAGTGTATGGTTTATAGCTGCTTTTCCAATACAGTACATATTTACCCCCCCTCAGTTATAGCAGACAAGCAGCAATAATGAACACTACCTCCCCCCTCCCCCTTCCCCATGGTCCGTGAAAACAAGGGTTATCTACACCATTAATTAAGCTAATGGAATATTACTATTATCTTGTCACTCATGAATAACATGAAATATTTCATCATTTTGTTACTGGCTGTAAAATGTATGGGATAATTTACATGAAGTCAGATTTCCTTTAATCAGATCGTTCATAACCCAGTGAGCTCTCGTACTTATTTGGTGAAGTTGTGACGTCTGATCTTTTCCAAGTGTGCAGTTTAAGACGCCTTCATTCTTATAGTACAGTTCCAAAAAGAACAAAAGGATCAAGAACAGTAGAAGGCCATAGATGTGTAGCTTATTTTTATCTTTGGGTAGCTTGTCAGTCTGTGGTCCAGACTCCAGCTAGTCCATCTCCCCCCCCCCCCCCCCCCCCCCCCCCCCCCCCCCCCCACTGTCCTTTGTCTGAAAAATGAAACATGGTCCAGGTGGCAGCATTGACAATCAAATGGAAGGAAGAGGGGAGGAATTAATGAGCCAAAAAATTAATACAAAAAGACAGCTTCCGAAAATGAATAAAAAAACCTTATTATGATGAAAAATATTTAATTCATTACCAGAAATCAAATAATAGCCATGTTCGTTGAATGTCTATAGTTAAAATGAAATACCTGTAGAAAAATTATTTTGCTCCAGGCATTGTGAGCATTGTCTAGTCAGTTGATATTTTAAGTATGTATATTCCATGCAGAACAAGACTGTTATATGTAAAGAACAAAATGAGGGCTGCAATCCCACCACTGAGTGAAAACTCTCTGAATGCAGTTACTCCTGACAATATTAAATAAGAATTCATATTTATATTCATTATCATGTTTAAACTTCAGCTTGTTGGATCTTTTGATCCAGCTGTTTATCATTTCTTAATTAAATTCCATAATGTATAGGGAGTGGAGTCAGAGAAGTGATCTTTAGAACGAGAGATGAGTTGATGTTTCCATAGAACGTAGAAAACTACAGCACATGATGAGGCCCTTTGGCCCACAGTGTCTGTGCTGAACATATTGCCAAGATAACTAATCTTATCTGCCTTCACATGATCCATACCCCTCCATTCCCAGCTGAACGTGTGCCTATCCAAAAGCCTGTTAAATGCCACTTTTGTATCATCACATTTTTGACATTATTTTCAATTAATGCATGAATTTTTACCATGCATATTACGTGAGGTGAGTAACAATTAAACAACTATGTAGCAACATGTTTTGCGTCTCTTTTTTAATGGAGTAGATGATTGGTAAAGCATGAACAACTGAACTGTTGAAGAATGTGTCTTCTCAAAAATCAAATCATCGCACATTACAAATAATTTGTTTTTCATTGCCTTTTCTTTCTCCGTGTAGCTATTTATTGCTGATGAGATTTTAAAAGCTGCAATAATATAAGGCTTGACCTTAATCTCTACAATCACAGAGTTATTATCAGTGGACCTTTGGGTTGCAGTTTGCATTACTGATTAGCTCTGATTCTTACTTGGAAATTGTAGCTGTATGTAGCTGTAAGAGTGCCATACAATGTTATCTCCACCCTCTGTACCCAGAACCAATAAATTAACACGACAAAGCGTGAGAAAAATGATATTCGGTAGTGCTATATCTTTTCTTCTATACTTGTATAAAATAGAGCATAAGAATTACAGTTAGAGATGGAATACAGATTTGAAGTTATTGACAAAATGATGGCAAACAGTTGATATCCAAATTACTTTAAAAACTCTTCTTGAAGCAAAAAAGGACAGAACATTGTGAAATAAACTAATTTCAAATGTATGTTCATCGATATTTCATTCAGTGTTTCACTCAAATTTTGTTTTGTCCAAATCAAAGGATTGTTGAGGAATGGGTAAAGATATTAAAAGGTTTTCTTGAATCGAGCTAATAATTTAGGAAAAAATCAATTTAGATTTTGTGGTAGAAACAGAAACTAGATATTCATTTTTGGGCCAGACAGTAACGTGTTATTTCTCAGTGTGCTTTATTAAAATGGATTCCTGGACGGTACTCATAAATCTCCTGAATAGGGACCTCCAATACCTGCAGTTGGAGATAAATCATACTGAGAAAACACTGAACCATGAAATGATTCTGTTAACATGTCATCTGTCTGAAATATATTTTCAGATCCCCAACAGAAGGGGCTGAATTATGAAAGGACAGTGGTCTGTCATAGTTGGTAATTTGGAGTTTCATACTTTTGAGCCTTTCAGCATCTGTTTACAGTGATTGATTTCTTTTGGAATTAAAAACATATGATGCTTATCATGTGGTGAAAAATACTTTGGTGAAATTCTTTAAAGGTTTAATTTATATATGTGATAGAATGACTATTTGTATTTGAAGCTAACTCATTCTATTAATATACTGTTATAAAATGGTATATTACAGTACAGTAAAGTTTTACCTCATGTGAAAGTAATAACTACTGTGCATGAAAGGCTGCAATTTTATGATATGATAATTAATTAACATCTGTGGAATTCTATATACTGTGCTAATATTGTTTACTATATTTTCTGGACCAGCAGGTGAAATCAAAATGTAAATCAATTTCTTATTATTTAAATGTAAGAAAAATAGAGGAACTCAGTTTTGCTTTGTTGTAATTTTGATTTGTAAAGCCACATTCATGGTATATTTTAATTGGATTTCTCTTGAACATAAGTTTAGGTTCAGGTTTATACTGATCTCAGCAATGTATAGCATTAATTTCTTAGACAAAGTACAATGTTCTCAATGGGGTGGAGGTGAATCAGACAGTACCCTGGCTTCTGAAAGGACACTCAAAAGCCTGAAAACGGAGAGGAAGAAGCTGTGCCTGAGTCTGGTGGTGCAATAGACAATAGACAATAGACAATAGACAATAGACAATAGACAATAGATGCAGGAGGAGGCCATTCAGCCCTTCGAGCCAGCACCGCCATTCAATGCGATCATGGCTGATCACTCTCAATCAGTACCCCGTTCCTGCCTTCTCCCCATACCCCCTCACTCCGCTATCCTTAAGAGCTCTATCCAGCTCTCTCTTGAAAGCATCCAACGTACTGGCCTCCACTGCCTTCTGAGGCAGAGAATTCCACACCTTCACCACCCTCTGACTGAAAAAGTTCTTCCTCATCTCCGTTCTAAATGGCCTACCCCTTATTCTTAAACTGTGGCCCCTTGTTCTGGACTCCCCCAACATTGGGAACATGTTATCTGCCTCTAATGTGTCCAATCCCCTAATTATCTTATATGTTTCAATAAGATCCCCCCTCATCCTTCTAAATTCCAGTGTATACAAGCCCAATCGCTCCAGCCTTTCAACATACGACAGTCCCGCCATTCCGGGAATTAACCTAGTGAACCTACGCTGCACGCCCTCCATAGCAAGAATATCCTTCCTCAAATTTGGAGACCAAAACTGCACACAGAACGCCTTCAAGCTTCTGCATCTTTTGCCTGACAGGAGCAGGAAGAATGTTACTAGGGTGGAATAAGTCCTTGATTATGTTGGGTGCTTTTCTGAGGCAGAGTGAAATATTTATTGTTTCAGAAATGGGCTGAGCTTGTATTGGGTAATGCTATGTAGTTTTGGATGTTCTGGTACAAAATGAGTAGGCAGGTTTGGCCTGGAACAGTTCCAGAGCCCGATTCCATTAAATGCCTTATGCAGGTTATCTGAAAAATAAACAAATTTGATCCATCTGCTCTCTTGCCCAGTTCACTATTGTCACCTGTACCGAAGTATATTTGATTTAATTGACAGAATTATAATTTGTGTTACAATATTAATGCTTTTTGGACATCTGCAAAGGAATGCTATCTATAATGAATTTTGGTGTATATTATCTCAGGGAGACAGCAGATGTTGGAGGAACTCAGAGGGTCAGGCAGCATCTGTGGAGGGAAACTGACAGTTAACATTTTAGGTCGAGGCCCTTCTTCTAGACTGAAAGACTGGAGGGGATATAGTAGTAAATTAGATTGAGGGGGTTGGGTCAAGAGTTGGTCTCTAACTCTGAGGTCTTTAGATCTTTAACCATTAAGATATCAGTGTTCTTCAAAATCCTAGCCAATTCGTTTCTCTCAAATTACCTTCATCTGCTAATACTTCAAAATGCTGGAATTTTCTCCTTTAAATCTTTGTTTTTCTCTGTCTTTGCTCACTATAGATGCTCCTGAACCGCTGTGTTTGATTAAGCCTTTGCTTTTTAGCCCTTGTGTCACCTCTGTCTCTTGTGTCTCCGTGGAGAAAATACTCATGCTGTTTTTTTATCTAATTCATGGGCAATGGTGCTTTCGTACTTTCAGTACGAAACAGTTACCTATTGCATTTGTTGCCTATTATTTCCCTTCATAGATGCTCTCTTCGCAGATCTGTCTGATCTGCTGAATTACTCCAGCACTCAGTGTTTTGCTCAGGATTCCAGCATCTGCTGTTTCTTGAGTCTCCAATGTAAATTTGTACCTAATTTGTCCATCTTTAACAACATGTACATTGCTGACAGAAGCAGAAAACCTTCTCGAGGAGAACAACCATGGCTTTTCCAGTCACTCTACACAACTGAATTTCTTCAATCTTGTTCCCATTCCGTAAATATCTTTCCCATCAGCTGTAAAGGCTTTTATATCCTTACTAAAGTGCACATGATACTCCATTTGAAGTCTACAAATTGTTTTAAATGTTCAATGTAACTTTTTATTTCTCCTGCACACAAAGTCCCCAGCAATCTAAAACTTTTAAATATAAATGCCATCTCTCTGTTCCCTAAACACCTTTAAAATTGTACCATTTGTTCCATATGGCTTCTCTACAATTTTTCTTCCATTTTGTCTCACATCAAACTTTTCCATATTAAATTATTTTCCATATTATTACCATCTGAAGCTGAAGGGTCCTAACCCGAAACGTCACCTATCCATGTCCTCCAGAAATGCTACCTGACCACCTGAGTTATTCCAGCATGTGCCTAATATTTCTAATCATTACATCAAATAATTTATGTATATGTATGTATGTATGTATTATATATGTATATCACAACCAGCAGAGGTCCCAGCACAGATCTCTGTGGGACTCCACTGGTCACAGACCTCCAGCCAGAATATCTTCATTCCATCACAACCCTTCCATGAATAAAACAATTTTGAATCCATACAACTATTATTGGGAATCCTGTACATCCTAATCTTCTGGATCCGCCTACCACGAAGGACCTTATAAAAAGCCTTACTAAAATCCATGTGTACAACATCCATAACCTTACCTTTGTCTCCTTCTTCACCTTTTCAAAAAACTCAATCAAGTTAGTAAGACACGGCCTTCTGCGTACAAAGCCATGCTCGCTATCCCTAATTAGTCCATTCCCTTCCAAATGGGAGTAAATCCTATCCAGAAGAATTCTCTCCAATGTTCTCCCGACCACTGGCATAGTTTCCTTACCACTGACTTCTAGTCCTCTGCTTCTTTTTCCTTAGTGTTTACTACTATTTGAGTTTTGAATGATCTGAAATTGTTTAAAATTTGTCCAATGTACCCAACTCCTGCGTCAAAAAGGTAGTGGTTCTACAGGAGATGCTACTTTATGCTCAGTCACTGAAACAACTGATAATTAACTCTCTGCTTCACAAACTAAATTTGTGTCCATGTTTCCAATGTTCCTTGAATATTAGCTTTAATTTTGTTAAAGTTTATTGTTAGGACTTTAGAAAGTCCATGGACACTAATCCTTCCTATAATCAAAACTGAATGATGTTAATCAAACACTGTTTGCCTTTAACAGATATGTGGTAAGTTGTCATTTGTTAGCCTGTAGTTTTCTAGGTGACAGTTAAGCTGGTGCTTTATTAATATCTCTGGAGATTTCTCCATCGTTAATGTTGGATTGACTGCTTTATAATTGCTAGTTTTGTCCACATCCACATTTTTAAATAGGGTTGTGATATTTTAAATCCCCCAATCCTCAGCATTTGTATTCTTCCCCAAAGAGATTTGATAGTAATTGTCAGAGTCTTTACAATTTCCACCTTTACTTTCCCCAGTTTCTCTCAGTACCCCAGACAGAATGAGGCCAAATGCAAATTGGAGGAACAGCACCTCATATTTTGCTTGGCAGCTTACAACCCAATGGTATGAAAATTGATTTATCTCATTTCAAGTAACTCTTGCATTACCTCTTTCTCCCTCCCTCCCCTCCCATGATCCTTTTGTGGAGCACCTGAGCTTTGTCTACAAAGGCCATCTTGAGCTTTTAGTTGAATGTCTCCTTCTTAGCTCTCCATTTTAACTCTCTTTCCCCTTCATACTGAACTATCTGTCATCAGTCTTCTCCTTTGCTGCAGAGAGAAGCAAAACACCGATTGGAAAGACATACTCATTTTACAAATCAATGTTATAAACATTGTATTTTCCAATTTCAGGTAACGCACACCCCTAATGTTCTCCTTCATTTGACATAACTCATCAGTCCATCCATTTTTCTTCTTTCTATGTTCCTTCCTCTCACCTGGTTCCATCAGTGAAGTGTATTGCTGGAGGCCCTGCAGCAGCCTGGGGCTCGAGTAGATCAGACGTGACCTGCAGTGGCATAGAGCGGCAGACCAATGGTGAAGGACATCAATAACATCATTTGGCCTGGCCGCCCCCTGCAACCACCACCCAGTGTAGTTACCAGGACAGTGGGCCTTTAAGGCCAAGTTAGGACACTACATTTTTTAAACAACTTTGTCCTTGAATCATACAAAATGGTGCAGGAAACGTGGCAACTCCTGTGTACTGTCTTAATGCAATCTGCTATTCCTACATTCTAGTACTTAAGAATGATTGTGGCGATGTATAGCAAGAGTTTTATGGAACAGTGACATACGCCTTCACTGAATGATGACTCCTGAGACATGGGAAGTGACCCAGTTTTTTCGGGTTTTTCTGTGAATGCTTATTGTAGAAGGGAGTGTGGTGCAGTAGTGGCAGATTGGCACAAGACCTTCACTGAAGCCTATGTGTGCATGTTAAAGGTAAGGCCCAACCTGTTGTATGCCTCAGTGAAAGAGTCAATAGTGGCTTGGAGGTCAGACTCCCAACATGCACAAATGCGAACATCATTTGCATTCTACAGCTGGAATACTGAGGTTCAATTGATTTTGGAGGAGTCTCAAAGTTTTGCTTTTCTGGATCACTTTCACTTCAATGCTGAGAGCTATATTCTGATACTGTATCTTCCCCTTTGCTTTACCTATTGTACTTGAGTTTGACAAGATGGCATTTATCTATAGTGTAGGGGTGGTGTGGTGACGCAGCAGTAGAGTTGCTGCCTTACAGCGCCAGAAACCTGTGTTCGATGCTGACTACGGGTGCCGTCTGCACGGAGTTTGTATGTTCTCCCTGTGACCGCGTGTGTTTTCTCTGGGTGCTCCAGTTTTCTCCCACACTCCAAAGGCAGATAGGCTTGTAGGTTAATTGGCTTCTGTAAATTGTAAATTTTCCCTAGTGTGTAGGATAGTGTTGGTGTACGGGGTGGTCGTTGGTTGGCACGGACTCGGTGGGCCAAAGGGCCTGTTTCCATGCTGTGTGAGTAAAAGATGCGCTGTCCATAGTTTGTAAACTGGTTTTATCCTCATTCCAAAACTTTGAACACTTCTTTAAAAAAATTCCATTCCAATGTTATTGTAGTAACATTTTATGATTTTGAAAATCAATATGCAGTTATATAACCTGCTTCGGAATTGGGATTTCTGTCTTTAAATCATCAAGCTGTTAGCCGGTAATGTTGAAACAGCCAATTACGAATACAATGACATTTTGTCATGACAATCAAACTTTCATCATAAAAGCATTGGACTAAATCAGGGATCTCCTTATGTAAATTAGATGTCGAGGCTTTGTAATGTAAAATTTCTTCAGGTTCTTTGAAACTTGTAGGATGTAAGAGTCAAGAGTCAATAGTGTTTCATTGTCATTTGTACCAAAATGGAACAAATAAATTCTTACTTGCAGCAGCATAACAGGTCTGTAAACACAATACTCAATAGATACCACAAAACATTCCGTGGGGATAAAGTTCTATCCACATTTTTGTGCTACTGCATGCAGTATAAAAACAGAGAAATAACTATCTCTTCAACAACCCTTGCCCAAATATGGTATATTGTTCCAACGTATGATATAGTGAAATGCAGTAAAATAAACAACTCACTTAATTCCACATCAGCAGCTTTAGGGAGTTTGTTATCTATCATTGTCTCAACAGATGTAAATTTTAATCAGAATGATTTTGTAATGTTCTTAAATTAAGGGAAAATACTCAACAGAATAATAACGCTTGTGTTTCTTCATAACATTAGAACAAAGAGTATCCCATTTCAGAACATAGTTGCAATGGATTTATAAGCAATGCCAAGGGAAAACCAGAGAAGAGTTTACTTGGTAAAATCAAACGCTTTGATGATGGACTATTACATTTGGTTAGTTTTAACTCCCACTGGCATTTTGCAAAGATTAAAAACTAACATGTAAATTGAAATATAATGGGAGCACTTAAGAAATAAAGACAAAATAGTCTCCCATAAAGCCAACTTAGTTATTTTATTGCTTTATCTGCATCAAACCTGACAAGTAACTTGAATTATTAAATGAATATAAATCAATCAAATACATGATTGAGAAACCAAGAACTGCAGACGCTGGTTAATACACAAAAGGATACAAAGTGCTGGAGTAACACAGCAGTTCAGGCAGAATCTTTGGAGAACATGGTTAGGTGATGTTTTGGCTTGCGATCCTTCTTCAGACTAGTGGGAGGGGGAAAAGAAATCTGGAAAAAGGGAGAGGCTGGACAATGTGTGGCAGGTAGTAGATCCTCAGAAGCAAGGTTTTTTTTTGATATGCAGATTGTTGGAACATGGGCCAGGGATAAGAGCAGAAGGTGTGAGGCGGTTTTGAAGAGTTGTGGATTGTGAAGCCAGAGGGAAGAAAGTAGCGGTGGGGGTGGAATGGAGGGGGAGAAATAGATGGGAGTCCAGGTGGGGCACAGGAGAGGGATGGGGTGGTTTTTGGAGGGATTAGTTAGAGGTTACCTAAAATTGGAGAATTTAATGTTCACACAGTTGGTTGTAAACTACATGAAGGATTTTGAGATTAGATAATATTGTGCTGATTATAAGCAGTAATCACAAATAGTTTAGTTTAGAGATACAGTGCGGAAACAGGCCTTTCAGCCCACCGGATCTGCTCCCCCCCCCCCCCCCCCAGCATATTAACACTCTCCTACACACACTAAGGACAATTTTCACAATTACTAAGCCAATTTATCTACATACCTGTATGTCTTTGGAGTGTGGGAGGAAACCGAAGATCTCGTGGAAGGTTTGGATAGGTGACGTTTCGGGTCCGGACCCTTCTTCGATCCAAAATTTTGCCTATCCTCTCCATGGATGCTGCCTGACCCACTAAGTTATTTTATAAGGTCATAATGGATAGGAGTAGAATTAGGCCATTCGGCCCATCAAGTCTACTCCACCATTCAATCATGGCTGATCTATCTCTCCCTCCTAACCCCATTCTCCTGCTTTCTCTCCATAACCTCTGACACCTGTACTAAACAAGTACTGTACTAATCTGCACTTTGTGATTTTGCTGTAAATTGTATTTGTTCTTCTTTCATTGCATAAATCCTAACATTCATGGATTTTATACTTGATGTATTAAATATTTAAACCGCACACTGTTCTTACACAAATAAAAATCCATCAGCAATTGCATTTTTTATTTGAGGCTCATGGAGTAGATATTTTGTTATAGTGATTATTCCAGCATCATTTAGCATCGTTGGTGAATAGTCATTACAGAGAATGCATTGCAGTACCGCATATATGATTAATTATCAAAGTAGGATTGTTTTTCTTTAATTTCTCATCGTCATTTTGTTTTATTTTTTCAGATATATTGTTTGGTTTGTAAATTCCTTTGGGTTTATTGCATTAGTTGCTTTAGGCTGCAAGATTTTTGTTTTGTACATGTTGCTGATGTCACAGAAATCTCAACAGCAGTTATTAGGACATTGTTCCTATGGTTACTGGTGAAGTGCCCATTGGTACTTGGAGCAAATGTGCAGTGGTTGATTTATTTTTAGAAGGCACATAAGGAAATATTTTTTAACAGGTTTATATTTTGTATATCAAATAAATATGTAGTAATGGTATAATTGACCACCAAAATAGTATCACAATTTATATTTTATTTTATAATGAGACATTGCCACTGTTCATATTTTATTCACTGTATTAGGTAAATTGAAATGAAGAGCTACTCTTTAAAGTGATTCTCAATTATATTTTGAATCATCTTGGTTGTTATTTATTTGCATGGATCTTTACCACCAACTAAATAATAGCCAGGTAGATGCATTTTTATTTTTCATTTTTATGATTTCAAAGACACACAGCTCACTTAAGGTTTTAATTATTATGTATGCATCATGTTCTGAGAAAGCTTATTGAAAAATAGCATTTGTGTAATAATAACATAACATTGAGTTGATAATGTGGTGGCACATCTGGTAGACCTGCTGCCTCACAGTGCCAGAGACCCGGGTTTGATCCTGACCTCTGGTGCTGTCTGTGTGCAGTTTGCGTGTTTCCTCCTGTGACTGCGTGGGGTTCCTCTGGGTGCTCCGGTTTCCTCCCACATTCCAAAGACGTGCGGGTTTGTAGTTTAATTGGCCTCTATAAATTGCCCCTCATGTATAAGGAGTGGATGTGAAAGTGGGATAACATAGAACTAACGTGAACTGATAATTGGTGGTTGGCATGGACTCATTGGAGCAAAGAACCTGTTTCCATGATGTATCAATTCAATCAATCAATATTGCTCTTTAGTCAATCATATCTATGTTATTAACCATCGTTCACCATTGATCAAATAGTTCCCAATATAGATTTGTGATCATTGACTTAAAAGAATATTACTTAGTTTTCATTGACTTTGGTAGTACATTTCTTTTCTACTTTCTTGCCCTGGCCTCACCCAATTCTTAAAACTCCTCTATTTGGAGTTTTATGTATTCCCTGGCTGTCATTCTCCTTGTTCTAAAACTGCTCCCCAAATCAGATGCAATGACAATTTTTTTCCAACCTTGAGAATACGATGCAAGAAAACTGTTGGCCTTTTCATCCTGGCATTGCTGTGTCTGACACCTATTTTATTAGCACCCCGAACCCAAACACTGATGATCTGTTTGGTTCTTCTGCCATTGTGTAGAACTAATTTACCTTCAAAGCTTGGAGGTCAGCTGGTTTCCTATTATTCTACTTCTCAGCCTTTAATTGATCAGCACACATCACACCCTACCTCTTGACTAGTTTAAGCCATCTATCAGATCAATGTACAGAAAGAAATTGCAGATGTTGGTATATACCAAAGATAGACACAAAGTGCTGGAGTAACTCAGCGGGTCAGGCAGCATCTTTGGAGAAAAAGGATGGGCAACGTTTCGGGTTGGGATCCTTCTTCAGACTGTCGATCAATGTCTGTGTTCAGATCAATGTCCTGTGTTTCCATCTTCCTGAGGCATGGAGTCCCATTACGCCTGCTTTCAGGTCTGAAGAAGACTCTCAACCTGAAACATCAACTTTTTTCTTTCCTCCAAAGATGCTGCCTGACCCCTAATGAGTTACTGCAGCTTTTTGTATCTATCTTTGTTGAAAGCCAGCATCTGCAGTTCCTTCCTGCACATTCATTCATTGATTGCAAGCTGTCCAAAGATGGCCTGGAGAGGCTGGTGAATGCACCTCATTGCCTGATGCCTAGTTAATGCTTGCCACCTTCTCCTCCTCTTTGGATGGCTGGGGTAGTAAAGCCTCAAACGTTTGCATCTATGAGGCTGTTAAAAACAGAGTGGAACTTTGGACTAGAACAGGGGGCAAATGTTTGCAGCCTGACCTAATCTATTAAATTGTCAAATCGTGTATTAGACATTATTTCTCCGATTTGCATGGGGTTACAGCCACGGAAAAATTAACTGGGAATGGATTTGGTGGCTGAAGGTTTTTCCAGCCATGAATTGTTGTATAAGATGTTATGATGCAGGAGCTGTTTGCTGAATTTACCGAAACAATCCGCAGTTACGAAGCTGGATTATTCAGCTCCACCTCTAATCTGTTTTTATGACCAACATGATGACCAACAGGATAGGACCAACATGATAGGACGTGCAGATAGAAAATATGTGCTGAAGAAAACAGGAAAAAAATAAATCTGGGAATTCCTTTCAAAAATCAAAGTATTTAGGATCTCAGTCATTACCATCTTTTATACAGATAACCAAACATCTTAAATTCAGTCTGGTTGACAAGTTCCATCGTCAGTTTTCAGGATTAAAGATGTGCAGGGCAACATTGGAAACTATGAAATCTGTACAACTCCTCCCCCTTCTGCCATGGGGTAGACTGACTCCTCTTACCCCTCCCCCCATCCCCAATCTTTGCACATCCTCAATCCTGGACTTTCACTTATAGACAATAGGTGCAGGAGTAGGCCATTCGGCCCTTCGAGCCAGCACCACCATTCAATGTGATCATGGCTGATCATTCTCAATCAGTACTCCATTCCTGCTTCTCCCCATACCCCCTGACACCGCTATCCTTAAGAGCTCTACCTAGCTCTCTCTTGAATGCATTCAGAGACTTGGCCTCCACTGCCTTCTGAGGCAATGAATTCCACAGATTTACAACTCTCCTCATCTCCGTTCTAAATAGCCTACCCCTTATTCTTAAACTGTGGCCCCTGGTTCTGGACCCCAACATTGGGAACATGTTTCCTGCCTCTAACGTGTCCAACCCCTTAATAATCTTATATGTTTCAATAAGATCCCCTCTCATTCTTTTAACATACGACAGTCCCGCCTTTCCGGGAATTAACCTAGTAAACCTACGCTGCACGCCCTCAATAGCAAGAATATCCTTCCTCAAATTTGGAGACCAAAACTGCACACAGTACTCCAGGTGCAGTCTCACTAGGGCCCTGTACAACTGCAGAAGGACCTCTTTGCTCCTATACTCAACTCCTCTTGTTATGAACGCCAACATTCCATTGGCTTTCTTCACTGCCTGCTGTACCTGCATGCTTCCTTTCAGTGACTGATGCACCAGGACACCCAGATCTCGTTGTACGTCCCCTTTTTCTAACTTGACACCAATCAGATAATAATCTGCCTTCTTATTCTTACCACCAAAGTGGATAACCTCACACTTATCCACATTAAACTGCATCTTCCATGCATCTGCCCACTCACACAACCTGTCCAAGTCACCCTGCAACCTCATAGCATCTTCCTCACAGCTCACACTACCACCCAGCTTTGTATCATCTGCAAATTTGCAAATGGTACCTTTAATCCCTTCATCCAAGTCATTAATGTATATTGTAAATAGCTGCGGTCCCAGCACCGAGCCTTGCGGTACCCCACTAGTCACTGCCTGCCATTCTGAAAGGGACCCATTTATCCCCACTCTTTGCTTTCTGTCTCTCAACCAATTTTCTATCCATGTCAGTACCCTATCCCCAATACCATGTGCTCTAATTTTGCCCACTAATCTCCTATGTGGGACCTTGTCGAAGGCTTTCTGAAAGTCAAGGTACACCACATCCACCGGCTCTCCCCTGTCAATTTTCCTAGTTACATCCTCAAAAAATTCCAGATTAGTCAAGCATGACTTCCCCTTCGTAAATCCATGCTGACTTGGAACGATCCTGTTACCGCTATCCAAATGTTCCGCAATTTCTTCTTTTATAATTGACTCCAGCATCTTCCCCACCACTGATGTCAGATTAACTGGTCTATAATTTCCCGTTTTCTCTCTCCCTCCTTTCTTAAAAAGTGGGTTAACATTAGCTTGTAACTTGTCACTTTAATTTCATGTTTCATGTATCTTATTGTATTTTATGACTATTGGCAGACCAATTTCTGTCCTGGGATAAATAAAGTTCTATCGTATCTTATCTTCAAGCTCGTTCAGGTGCCCTGGTCACATTATATTTGGGATTTTGAATAAAGTTGGCGTTTGAATAAAATAGTGTACATAGACAATCTTCTGCAGAAAATTGTGATGACAAATGAATCCAAATTGGGTAACAACAGAGATGTAACGATGTGCTCCAGGAGAACCTCAGTCATATCAATACCAACGTCAAAGGAAATGGACTGGTTGATCATTGTGTGCAGCTCTGGTCACCCAAATACAAGAAGGATGTGGAGGCTTTGGAGATTATGCAGAGCCTTATCAGAATGCTGCTTGGATTAGAGGGTATTATATATAAGGAGAGATTGGACAAACTTTGATTGTTTTCTCTGGAATGTCAGAGGCTGTGGGGAAACTTGATGGAAGTATTTAAAATTATGAGAGGCAGAGATAGGGTAGACAGTCAGAACCTTTTTCCCAGGGTGGCAACATCAAAGACCAGAGGGCATAGCTTTAAGGTGAGAAAGACAAAGTTGAAAGGAGATGTGTGGGGCAAGTTTTATTGTACTCAGCGAGTGGTGGATGCCTAGAATGTGCTGCCAAGACTTGGTGGTGGAGGCAGATTTGGCAGTGGAATTCAAGAGGCTTTTGGATTGGCACACATAATGCAGGGATATGGATCATGTGCAGGCAGGGGATATTAGTTTCACTTGGCATCACGTTCAGGATGGACGTTTTGGGCTGAAGGGCCTGTTCCTGTACTGTACTGTTCTATGTTCCATGATCACACAAATTAATGGGCAACAGCATATAGGGATGTAAGGTGGTAATAGCAGTCATGGATCAATATCAAGGCTATCTTTTAAACACCAGATGGACTAATTTGATTTTGCATTGGGTTTAATAATGTAGTGATGAAGTCTGCCTCACTGTTCAATAATCTTTTAGTATGAAAAAAAATCACCTTCATACCAGGATTATGATGGCCACATTTTGTTGACATTTACTTCAATATATCTTTTTTTAAATGATTGCAACTGAGAGTTTCAGAAGTAGCAGTCAGCTAAGTGTCATTTGCTTTGTATGACATTCTTTTTTTTTTCTTGCAGCTGTTGCATTAAACCTTGACAGGGCTTTAGTGGCAGATTTTTAATCTTATTTTAGCTTTGATTATTTGCCAGGTTTCTTGTAAAGTAGAGCTATTTTTTTTTTAAAGGTTTGTATTTTTCAATAAATCAGGAACATTTTATTCCTCATTTTCAAAAAACATTTCCAAATCCAACTGCATATCAAATTCACAAACTGCTGATTTCTCAAATTGTAACTGACAGCTTAATCATAGAATGACCAAATCTTAACTGGCAGTATTGAGAATATATTTCAAATGGAAAGGAATTAGTTAGCTGAATCAGATGTATAATTACTCTTTTGTTTAAATCACTCTGTGATTAAACTGTATTAATATGGCAGTGTATTGAATATCCCAAAGAACTTCACAGCAAGCAATATTTGACACAAGCAGCTCTTTCTATTATTATTATAACGTTTTGGATATGCAGCATAAAAATTGTGTTTTGCTAATTTTGATCAGATCAGTGATAAGCAATGAATCTTTTAAAATGGTAAACGCATTGTGACTGATGAGTCAAAGTTTGCCAGGTTCAAAGATTGTTAAATAGCGGAAAGTGCTCATTTTAACTGGATCCTGTCCTTAACCACAAGATACATTCCATCACTTCTTATCTCTACATTCAGACTAGTTGCTAGGGATTCAAGAAATATGGAAATACTTGGATAGCAGCATTAATGCAAACAAGAACCAGTCTTCAGAAAAAAACCCTGTTCACAATTTAACTTCCACTGATCTATTAAGGCCACAATCGGGACAGGCAGCATCTTTGGAGAGATGGAATGGGTGACGTATTGGGTCGAGACCCTACTTCAGACTGAGAGTCAGGGGAGAGGGAGACATAGAGATAAGGAAGGGTAAGGTGTGAAAACACAGAACAAAGGGGACGTTGATTAAGGAAAAAGTAGAATGGTTCATTGTTAGCTAAGGGGAAGGTGACAACGAGGCATACCATCAGTAAAATTTAATCAGGAGGACAGTGAAACTAGTTGGAGAACTCGGATGGGGAAGGAACGGAGAGAGGGAGAAACCAAGGATTACTTGAAGTTAGAGAAATCAATTCATAACACTGGATTGTAAGCTGCCCACATGAAATATGAGATGCTATTCCTCCAATTTGCGTTGGGCCTCACTCTGACAGTGAAGGAGGCCCAGGGCAGAAAGGTCAGTGTGGGAATGGGAGGGGTAGTTAAAGTGTTTAGCAACTGGGAGATCACATAGGCCTAGGTGGACTGGGCGGATGTGTTCAGCGAAATGATCGCCAAGTCTGCGCTTGGTCTCACCAATATATATTAGAGTCCGCACCTAGAACAGCGGATACAGTAGATAAGGTTGGAGGAGGTGCAAGTGAACCTCTGCCTCACCTGAAAGTACTGTCGGGATCCCTGAACAGAGTCAAGGGAGGAGATATAGGGACAGGTGTTGCATCTACTGTGGTTGCAGGGGAACGTATCTGGGGAGGAGGTGGTTTGAGTGGGAAGGGATGTGTTAACCAGGTAGTTGTGGAGGGAACAGTCTCAATCTTCCCATTGCCACCCCTTTCACATCTTCCCAGCTTTCCACCTAGACCGACTCCCTGGTTACCTCCTCCCTTCCCACCTAAACCAAGTGGCACGAATATGTTCTTCGCAATGTGTTAAAACAGAAGATGGCCATTTCATGTCCTCACTGATCTCACAGTTCAGGACATATCTATTTTGCCGCTTAACATTCTGGTTGTTTCCAGGGAGCCATCCCTCAACATGAACACAAGTTAGTATATTTTAGGTGTCTGGTGTATTGTGATCAGATCCCTTGGACAAGCCGCCCAGTAGTTCAATGTTCAAAGATGTTCTGCCAGTTGGAATATGTTCCCACTCTAAATACATAATTCTGTGAATGTTACCTGTGTACACTTAAAATGTTACATTGAAATGGTATTTAATTGTTAATAGCTGTTTTTGTTTGACTCTTCAATGTCAAGATAGTCTCCAGAGGTCTGTTTGTGATGTCACAACCCAATACTAGTGAAACAACAAATTGAAGTCAAAATGAGCGGAAATTAAAATTTCATAATGGGAAGGCTATCCAGAATGGAGGTTTTATGTGAGGAGGCAGGTTGAAAAACTGCTACATTGAATCTTCACAGTCATTAAGAATTTGTTGATGGTTCATTTAATTGCCTAAGTTCAAAAGTTTTGAAAACATTTTCAAATCATTTTTAAAAATCTTCTCAGTTCTAGTGTCGGGTCCCTGTTATTCTTTCCAGAGAAGCTGTGTGAGCTGCTGAGTAATTCCAGAATTATCTGTTTTTATATATAAAAAAAGATAGGTTGTGTTACTGTGGTATGAAACTCAGGCTGTGGGAAAGTATTTCTTCCCCTCCTCGAGATGCTTGTAATGTTGTAATGGTTTACAACTGCAAAATCAAAATGACAGTTACAAACTATATTGCAGTTTTTATGTGGAATTGATATAAAAGCTGCATCACATTGCAGATGCTGATGTACATGTGGTACTTTGATTTTTCTTCTATTTATTAAACTACTGGACAGAATTATGCACGAGAACCTAGAACGTAGAAAAGTACAGCATAGGAACAGGCCCTTCGGCCCACAATGTCTGTGCCGAACAATGCCAAGATAAACCGAATTCATCTAACTGCACCTAATCTCTGTCCCTCTATTCTATGTATATGAGACGATCTGGAAGGTAGAATACCTATTAATACCCTTTAATACCCAAATAGCCTTTGCTTTAAGACAGAAGAAAAAAGAATGGCAACTTCCTTATGGAATTTTGATCTGTTTTTTCAATAATACCACAATGTCTTTATCTGTACAGTATTTAGAAATACTTTGAATAACAGCATGAAGAACAGGAAACATAGTATCAAACACATCCAAGTTTCCTGATGATTTTTAATGTATATATTTGTTCGGCCGATGCAGATTTTTTGGACATTCCTGCATTAATTGTCCTTCTTAATAACCCCTGAATGAAGGAGATTGTTAAAAATCAACTACATCAAGGGATCTGGAATCATCTGTAGCTAGACTGGGTTAGGGTGGGCGATTTCCTTCCTTGAATAACATTGGTGATAACCTCATAGTTTCAAGGTTACTGTTCCTAAAATGAGGTTTAATTCTTGATTTATTTAATTATTTGAATTTAAATTGGGGTGGGATTCACTGGATCAATAGTCGAGAATTTAGGTTGCATTAACAAACAATGCATTTGTAAAAAGCCCAGTGAGAAAGTGAATTGAGGATGACTGAAAAAATTGGTGTATTAGCAAAAGTCTGGTTCAGCAAATGAGTAGGAAGATGGCAGAGGAGGTATAAACTGGCACAAGAAAGTGATTTTCTTCATGCCAGTTGAAAGGCTACATTTTAAAGGTGAGAAACTTGTAAAGGGTGGCGTACAGAGAGAGTGTGACTGACTGGTAAAACTCAAGCAATTACCGTGCAGGTATATTTAGGAATTAGGAAAACATGGTATGTTTTAACTGCAAACAGGTTGAAGTATGAAACTAAGAAATTTTATAGTGTTTTTAGACCAGACCATCGGGCGGCACAGCTGGTAGAGCTGCTACTTCACAGTGCCAGAGACCCAAGTTCAAATCCTGATCGTGGGTGGTGTCTGTGTAGCGTTTGCACATTCTCCCTGAGACTGAAAGGGTTTCTTCCCACATCCCAAAGTTGTGTGGGGTTGTAGGTTAATTGACCACTGTAAATTGCCCCGATTATGTAGGGAGTGGATCAGAAAGTGGGATAACATAGAACTAGTGTGAACGGGTGATCAGTGGTCAGCTTGGACTCGTTATGCAAAGGGCCTGTTTCCATGCTGTATCTTTCAATCTGTCAAAAACTGGAGTACTGTACACAATCCGTAACTCGGGAAAGATTTGCTTCTTTTGGAGGTTGTGCAGCAGTTAGAGGTGCCTTCAGTCCAGTCTGAAGAAGGAAGGGTTCTGACCCAAAACATCAGTGAGTAGTGGGATGCCGCAAGGCTCAGTGCTGGGACCCCAGTTATTTACAATATATATTAACGATTTAAACAAAGGAATTAAATGTAACATTTCCAAGTTTGCGGATGACACAAAGCTGGGTGGCAGTGTGAGCTGCGAGAAGGATGCTGTGAGGCTGCAGGGTGACTTGGATAGGTTGAGTGAGTGGGCAGTATAATGAGGATAAATGTGAGGTTATCCACTTTTGTGGCAAGAACAAGAAGGCAGATTAATGTGAGATTTGGAATAGGGGAGGTGCAACGAGACCTGGGTGTGCTTGTACATCAGTCACTGAAAGTAAGCCTGCAGATACAGCAGGCAGAGAAGAAGGCAAATGGAATGTTGGCCTTCTTAGCGAGAGGATTTGAGTATAGGAGCAAGGAAGTCCTACTGCAGTTGTACAGGGCCCTGGTGAGACCGCACCTGGAGTATTGGGTGCAGTTTTGGTCTCCTAGTTTGAGGAAGGACATTCTTGCTATTGAAGGGGTTCAGCGTAAGTTCACCAGGTTAATTACCGGGATGGCAGGACTGACATAAGATGAAATAATGGATTGACTGAGCTTATATTCACTGGAATTTAGGATGAGAAGGGACCTTATAAGAACATATAAAATTCTTAAGAGATTGGACAGGCTAGATGCAGGAAAAATGTTCCTGATGTTGGGGGAGTCCAGAACCAGGGATCACAGTTTAAGAATAAGGGGTAGGCCATTTAGGATTGAGATGAGGAAAAACTTTTCCACCCAGAGTTGTGAATCCGTGAATTCTCTGCCACAGAAGGCAGTGGAGCCAATTCACTGGATGTATTTGAGAGAGTTGGATCTGGCTCTTGGGGCAAACGGAATCAAAGGATATGGGGAGAAAGCAGGAACAGGGCACTGATTCTTGATGATCAGCCATGATCATATTGAATGGGGGTGCTGTCTCGATGGGCCAAATGGCCTACTCCTGCACCTATTTTCTATGTTTCTACGTCATCTATCCATGTTCTCCAGGTATGGTGCCTGATCTGCTGAGTTTCTCCAGCACTGTGCATCTTTTTTTGTGGACCGGCATCTGCAGTTCCTTGTTTCTGCCTAACCACATTTAACAATCACATTATGAGAACCATTGTCAGTACAGACACTAAGAGGCCACCTCGTTGATCTGACAGGTGTTAGTTTAAGGAGTTCGTTCTTTAGGACAAAAAGGGAAGACATTTATTCAATTAGAGTTGTATGTCTTTGAAATTCTATAAACGGGAGAACTTTGGATGCTCGGTTTTCCACTATGGTTAAGATTTTAATTTATTGGGGGATTGAACTTGAAAAAGAAGATCAGCCATGAACTCGCTGAGTGGCAGAGCAGACTTGACATGTGGTTGTCGCCTGCTTCTGTTTTTTATGTGAATATCTTTGATGGCCGCATCGGGATGTAATGGGCTGGAATGGCCTACTCTCCATACTGATACACGTACAAATACAGACTTGGCCTTTCCACCGATGTTGACGTATTGGCAAGAATTGTCCCAAAACGGCAGGGCATGCATGCTATTGCCATGAGAACAAAATCACACCCATGGTACATTTGATACAGTGCCCTCCATAATGTTTGGGACAAAGACCCATCATTTATTTATTTGCCTTTGTACTCCACAATTTGAGATTTGTAATAGAAAAAATCACATGTAGTTGAAGTGCACATTGTCAGACTTTATTGAAGGCCATTTTTATACATTTTGGTTTCACCATGTAGAAATTACAGCAGTGTTTATATATAGTCCACCCATTTCAGGGAACCATAATGTTTGGGACACAGCAATGTCATGTAAATGAAAGTAGTCATGATTAGTATTTTGTTGCAATGACTGCTTGAAGTCTGCGATTCATGGACATCACCAGTTGCTGGGTGTCTTCTCTGGTGATGCTCTGCCAGGCCTGTATTGCAGCCATCTTTAGCTTATGCTTGAATTGGGGTCTAGTCCCCTTCAGTTTTCTCTTCAGCATATAAAAGGCATGCTCAATTGGGTTCAGATCAGGTGATTGACTTGGCCACTCAAGAACTGACCATTTTTTAGCTTTGAAAAGCTCCTTTGTTGCTTTAGCAGTATGTTTGGGATCATTGACTTGCTGTAGAATGAACTGCCGGCCAATGAGTTTTGAGGCATTTGTTTGAACTTGAGCAGATAGGATGTGTCTATACACTTCAGAATTCATTATGCTACTACCATCAGCAGTTGTATCATCAATGAAGATAGTCAAGTCAAGACAATTTTATTTGTATAGCACATTTAAAAACAACCCACGTTGACCAAAGTGCTGCACATCAGTTCAGGTACTAAGAAACAAACATACAATGGCACCCAAACATAACAGCACATACATAAACAGTTCACAGTGCCCCCTCAGAAGGTCTCAAACGAGAATAGGGCCTAGTATGGAGCCTTGTGGAACCCCGCAGGAGAGGCTAGCTGGGGAAGAGGAATAATTGCCTATGTTGATAGAGAAACTCCTATTTTTGAGGTAGGAAACGAACCAGCTCAGGGCAGTGCCATCAACGCCAACCCCGTACCGGAGACGGTCAATAAGGGTGGTGTGGTCCACTGTATCGAACGCTGCGCTGAGGTTTCGAGAAGGAGCAAGATTGCACAATCGCCGGTGTCGATTGCAGGTCGTTGTGTACTTTCAACAAGGCAGACTCTGCGCTGTGGTGGGCTGTGAAACCTGACTGGAAACTTTCCAGGATGGTATTTTGGTGTAGGTAAGGCAGTAATTGACTTAGAATTACCTTTTCATGGACTTTTGACAGGAATGGCAGTTTGGAAATGGGTCTGTAATTGCTCAGCAAGGTGGGGTCTAGGTTAGGTTTTTTCAGGAGGGGCTGGACCACCGCGTGCTTGAAACAGGTTGGAACAGTGCCAGTGGCCAGAGAACTGTTGATGATGGAGAGGATGCTGGGACCGGCTATTGCAATGACATCCTTCAGAAGGGCAGTGGGGACAGCATCAAGGGGGCAGGTTGCAGGTTTCATAGTGGAGACAAGCTTTGCAAGGGAGGATAGAGTGACGGGTTGGAAACAGTCCAATTTAGATGAACAGACCAGTGAGACAGCTAGGTCATGGGTGGGAGGGGAAATATTCATTCTAATGTTCTCAACTTTGCTAGTGAAAAATTTAGAGAATTCTTCGCACTTAACAGGGGACCCAACTAAGCTGGTACTGGGGGCGGGACATATGACATAGGTAATAGTGCTAAATAGGACCTTGGAATTATGAGAATTTTTGGAGATTAGGTCGGAAAAGTATTGTGCTCTCGCAGACTTTACTGCTTCCTGGTATTTGAGAAGATTGTTTCTCAGAATTTCGAAGGAAATTTGAAGCTTATCACATTTCCACCTCCGTTCTGATTTTCTGCACTCCCTTCTAAGGGCTCTGGTGGTGTTATTGAGCCAAGGCCGACCTTTGGGCTTAGGCTTTTTCATTTTAAGAGGAGCAACAGAATCCAGGATCGAAGAGCAAGTGGTATTAAATAAAGAGATGAGATCCTCAGTGCTGAGATGGGGGGAGAAGCCTCAATAGTGCAGATGTTGGGGGCAGCTCTGAGAGCCTCGGAGAACTTACTGGCAGTCAATGAGTTTATGTAGCGGGAGTAACGAACAGGGAGATAAGATAAGTGAGCCAGTACCTTCAGCAGCCACTCATGACCAGGCCATAACACCCCCACCACCTTGTTTCACAGATGAGGTGGTATGCTTTGGATCTTGGGCAGTTCCTTCTCTCCTCCATACTTTGCTCTTGCCATCACTCTGATATAAGTTAATCTTCTCATCTGTCCACAAGACCTTTTTCCAGAACTGTGGTTGCTCTTTTAAGTACTTCTTGGCAAACTGTAACCTGGCCATCCTATTTTTGTGGCTAACCAGTAGTTTGCATCTTGCATTGTAGCCTCTGTACTTCTGTTCATGAAGTCTTCTGCGGACAGTGGTCATTGACAAATCCACACCTGACTCCTGAAGAGTGTTTCTGATCTGTCTGACAGGTGTTTGGGGACTTTATTATAGAGAGAATTCTTCTGTCATCAGCTGTGGATGTCTTCCTTGGCCACCCTTTGCGATTAGTAAGCTCACCAGTGCTCTCTTTCTTAATGATGTTCCAAACAGTTGATTTTGGTCAGCCTAAGGTTTGGCTGATGTCTCTAACAGTTTTATTCTTATTTCTCAGTCTCATAATGGCTTCTTTGACTTTCATTGGCACAACTTTGGTCCTCATGTTGATAAACAGCAATAAAAGTTTCCAAAGGTGATGGAAAGACTGGAGGAAAGACAAGGTGCTGAGAGCTCTCTTATACCTGCATTAAGGAGTCATTTAAACACACCTGAGCAATTACAAACACCTGTGAAGCCATGTGTCCCAAACATTATGGTGCCCTGAAACGGGGCACTATGTATAAACACAGCTGTAATTTCTACATGGTGAAACTAAAATGTATAAAAATGCCCTTTATTAAAATCTGACAATGTGCACTTTAACCCCATGTGATTTTTTTTCTATTACAATTCTCAAATTGTGGAGTACAGAGGCAAATAAATAAATGATGGGTCATTGTCCCAAACATTATGGAGGACACTGTAAATACTTTGATACAAGGATGTAATGCTGAGGCTTTCTAAGCTGTTGGTGAGGCCACATTTGGAATATTGTGAACAAATTTGGGCTCCCTATCTGAGAAGGATGTGTTGGTGTTGGAAAGGGTCCAGAAGAGGTTTACGAGAATGCCCTGGGGATGGTTGGGTTAATGTATGAAGAGCCTTTTGATGGCTCTTGGACTTACTCGCTGGAGATTAGAAGGATGAAAGGGGATCTTATTGAAACCTATTGGATAATGAAAGGCCTGGACAGAGTGAACGTGGAAAGGGTGTTTCCAGTAATGGGAGAGTCTAAAACCAGATGTCACAGTCTCAGAATAAAAGTTTCAGTGGAAATCAAGGCATTAAATATTTTTAAAACGGAGATCGATAGGTTCTTGCTTAGGAAGGGCGTCAAAGGTTACACGGAGAAGGCTAGAGAGATTGAGATTGAGGGTTGAAGGTTAAGAGGGAAAAATAGATCAACCGTGATTGAATGGTGGAGGAGACTCGATGGGCCGAATGCTCCTATGTCTTAAGATCTAACTGCACTCCTTTTCATGGCTTTCAGAAATTTTGCAGAGCTTAATAGGCCACTGCTCCCCTGCTGGGCCTACACTGACGTTTGTTCTCCAGGCAGATTTCCCAGTTTTACTGTTGATGAAATACATCTCATTCAATCTTCGTGGGGGGCCAAGAGAAGACTGTTTCAATAAAACTATAGACTTGCTAACAGAACTTGCTTACAGATCCACATGTGCACCATATAAGTGGTTTACTTCTCTCTCTTCCAGTACTGACGAGAGGCCATTAACCTGAAACATTTACATCTGACTCCCTCTCCACAAATGCAAAATTGTCCAAGTTTTTATATTATCTGTAGATGTTATGTTGGATTTGTTTTGAATGCATTGCTAAAATGAACAGTATGTTTCTCGGTGACTAATACTTAGTTCTGGGTTCTAATTGTGACTTGATTTATATCAAAATTGAAATATGATTGTACTGGGTAAATAGGTTATACAATTTTGTTCATTATTTGGAGGAGATTCTTTGTCTTAAAAAAATATAGTTTGGTATTTTCTGGAGGTTTTTATGCTCCGAGCTATTGCCTTTTGGAAGTTGTGTGTTTCCTCTTTTGGAAAAGTTCACATTTGATATTATGTAGATCTCAGTTCCCTGGAGAGAACTGCTCAAGCGAATGCAAAATCAATTTCGCACATCTGGCCTGCATTTCCAGGCAATTAGATGCAAACATTAGGTCTGATACTACAGATGGGTTGCATTTAGTTGCCCAACAGAGAATTTTCCCATAAAAATAGAATATGCAATGATCATTGATAAACAATGACAACTCAGTCAAGTACCTTACTCATTTGCTAGATTTGACTGAATGATCTTCATACCTTTAATCTTACATGTTCTGTTTTATATCTTATTTTTATATCTAGATTGTTCACTTTTACAATATTTGCATCAGCTAGAAAATAATTGCAAAGATATAAAGTGGTGCAGCTGGTAGAGTTGCTGCCTCAGCACCAGACTTGGGTTTGTTCCTGGCCTCTGGTGCCATCTGTGTGGAGTTTGCACGTTATCCCTGTGACAGCAGGGGTTTCTTCCAGGTGCTGAAGTTTGTTCCAGATGCTCCAGATTCCTTCCACATACCAAAGTTGTATGGGTTTATAGATTAATTAGCCTCTGTAAAATTGCCCAAAGTATAAAGGGAGTGGATGAAAAAGTGGGATAACATAAAACATAGGGGTCAAGAGTGTTTTATTGGCATGTGTCCCAAAATTGAACTGTGATTCTTACTTGCAGCAGCACAACAGATATGTCAACATAGTCTCAATAGACCTCACCATAATAAATAACAAAAGGAGGTTCAATAAATAAAAACAGAAATAAAACAATATAGTTCATACTGGTGTGAATGGGTGATCAATGGTGGGCATGGACTCAGTGTGCCAAAGGGCCTGTTTCCATGCTGTATCTGTAAAAATTAAACTAAAAAATATATAATGATATTATATCTTCCTGCTCTCTTCTCTTACCCCACATCCCACCATAAAGGATAGAGAAATAATTTCCAAACTGCTTTTCCTTCAAGAATAAGTAGTCTAGTGGAGAAATCCTCTATGCATCTTGCACGTTGCTGATAAGTTATGTGTTGATGCCCACAATTCCTCACCTATCCTTTCAATGAGATTACATCACCACACATATATTCCCCAACACTTCCTTTCAGAATTTCAATGAGACCATTCTCGAGCAACCATTCCCTTATTCAAGGCAATTTTCCATGCAAATGCCAGAGATCAGCCCTTTCTCTACTTTCCTTCCCACCATCCAGGGACTCAAATGGACTTTCCAGGTTGAAGCAATGATTCACTTGTACTAAAAGTCTAAAGTTGGGCCAAGGGCCTGTTTTCGTACTCTATGACTCTATGATGTCTGCTTTGCTGAGTGTTTCCAGCATTTTCTGCTTCTGTTTTCAGGTTTACAGTATCTGTAGGTTTTTACTTTCATTTTCTTACTTCATATGGTATTTGGCAATCCTGCTTAATCTTTAGAAGAGGAGCATTAAAAAAAAGTACAGAATCAAAATTGCGAGTTCCTTATCTATGTTTTAATGATTAGCTTTAATTTTATTGCTTCATGAACAAAGTGAATAATGGAAAGTGTTTTGGTAAAACTGTGGTGCAATGTCAGTTTTGCAGAGTGGGGCAGAAGCATTGGCAAGAGGAAGGTGTGTCCTTTGAGTTTTAATATACATTAGAAGTGTGCAACTTGTAGCGAGTATAATTTCCTGTAGAAAGATGTATTGCGACAAAGCTGTCTATACATGAATAATCTTAAGATCACCGCAAGGACTAAATCATAAGGTTTGCATGATGTAGCTAAATCCCTGTTGCAGCATCTAGATATTTGCTGTATAAGTTCAATTATATGTACTTGGCAACTCAGGTGAGTTTTACATTTAATTCGTTTAATGCTCTATTACTGGAAGAATATGGAGGCTTTGCAGAGGATGCAGAAGAGGTTTAGATGGTGGTAGCTCCAAGGAGAGGTTGGACAAAGTTCTTGGATCGTTTATTCTGGAGCATCGGAGATTGTGGAGAGACTTGATAGAAATATATTGTAACGAGAGATACAGATGGAGTAGGCAGTCGGAACTTTTTTCCCCAGGGTGGAACGGTGGCACAGCGGTAGAGTTGCTGCTTTACAGCGAATGCAGCGCCGGAGACTCAGGTTCGATCCTGACTACGGGTGCTGTACTGTAAGGAGTTTGTACGTTCTCCCCGTGAGTTTTCTCCGAGATCTTCGGTTTCCTCCCACACTCCAAAGACGTACAGGTATGTAGGTTAATTGACTGGGTAAATGTAAAAATTGTCCCTAGTGTCTATAGGATAGTGTTAGTGTGCGGGAATCACTGGGCGGTGCGGACTTGGTGGGCCGAAAAGGCCTGTTTCCGCGCTGTATCTGAAATATGAAAAAATATGAAAAAAATAAATAAATATGAAATGACAAAGACTAGAAGGCATAGCTTTAGGGTCAGAGGGGAAAAGTTTAAAGTAGATGTGCGGGGCAAGTTTTTAACACAGAGAGTGGTGGGTGCCTGCAACGTGCTGCCAGGGTTGGTGGTGGAAGCAGATATGATAGTAGTTTTTAGGAGGGTTTTAGATAAGCAGGGAATGGAGGGACATGGATCACATGCAGACAGAGAGATTAGTTTACCTTGGCATCATGTTTGGCACAGATGTGGTGGGCTGAAAGGCCTGTTTCTCTGCTGTACTGTTTTATATTCTATATATAAGGAAGGCAGATATTTCTGGATGGACTTCAGTCAGTGGTCGTGCCAAATTGCCCATAAATGTTAATTTAGATACATAGATACATAAACAATAGGTGCAGGAGTAGGCCATTCGGCCCTTCGAGCCAGCCATTCAATGTGATCATGGCTGATCATCCACAATGTACTCCGTTTCTGCCTTCTCCCCATATCCCTTGATTCCGCTAGCCCTAAGAGCTCTATCTAACTCTCTTTTGAATGCATCCAGTGAATCGGCCTCCACTGCTTTCCGTGGCAGAGAATTCCACAAATTCACAACTCTCCGTTCTAAATGGCCTACCCCTTATTCTTAAACTGTGGCCCGTGGTTCTGGACTTTCCCAACATTGGGAACATGTTTCCTGCCTCTAGCGTGTCCAATCCCTTAATAATTTTATATGTTTCAATAAGATCCTCTCTCATCCTTTTAAATTCCAGTGTATACAAGCCCAGTCGCTCCATTCTTTCATCATATGACAGTCCCGCCATCCCGGGAATTAACCTCGTGAACCTACACTACACTCCCTCAATAGCAAAAATGTTCTTCCTCAAATTAGGAGACCAAACCTGCACACAATACTCCAGATGTGGTCTCACCAGGGCCCTGTACAACTGCAGAAGGACCACTTTGCTCCAATGCTCAACTCCTCTCGTTATACTCATTGCTTTGAACTGCTGAAATTCTTGTTATGATGGTATTCCCTGAGTGCAGGAATTTAACCTAGCAACTAAACAGGAATAGTAAAATCAAATAAATTCTGCTGTGCATTCTGATTGCCCCATGCAAAGCAGATGTGAAGGCTTTGGAGAGGGTGCTGGGGTTTTTTACCAGAATGCCAGCTGCCTGGATTGGAGGGTTTCTGCTATGGGCAGAGCTTGGTGGACTTGGATTGTTTTCTCTGTAACATCAGAGGTTGAGAGGAGGTTATAGAAGCATATGAAATTATGATAGGCATAGATAGGGTAGACAGCCAGAACCTTTATACCAGGGTGGAAATGCCCAACACTGGAGTGAATTGCTATCAGGTGAGAGGGGGAACGTTTAATGGAGATGTGCAGGGCAAGTATTTACACAGGGAGTGGTGGGACCTGGATCACATTGCCAGTGGTGATGGTGGAGGAGGAGGAGGCAGATACGATATTGACGTTTAAGAGGCTTTTGGTTAGGCGCAGGAAATATAGATCATGATCAAGCAGACGAGATCAGTTTATCTTGGCATCATGTTCGGCACAAACATTGTGGGCCAAAGGGGCTGTTTCTTTGCTGTTGCGGTCCTATGCTTTATTTCTATTTCAATTGGGTGCATGATTTGGGGGGGAGGGGACTTGTCGCTGTTAGATTCTGTCAGACACAAAATGCTGGAGTAAATCAGCGGGACAGGCAGCCTGTCCTGCTGAGTTACTCCAGCATTTTGTGCCTATCTTTGGTGCAAACCAGCATCTGCAGTTCCTTCCTACACAAGATTCTCAGGTTTACAGGTTTAGGAGATGCTGTCTGGTTTGGTGTGGTCCTTTGGTGCATTTTATAGATATACTAGACCAAGTGGACCCGTTGGGCCCAAACCTCTCCTGCATTGGTGCAGCACCCTGTCCTCCCCCCCACCCCTCTCTCCACAACCCCCTTCTCCCCCACTCCCCCCTTCCCCCCTCCCTCCCTCCTCCCCTCCCCCTCCCCTCCTTTTAAACTTAACAATGTGAATAACTTAAAAAATATAACACCGATTTCAATAAAACTACTTGCATTATCACTAAAGTGACAATGGTGAGTAAGGTGGGCCTAAAATTGTCGCACTATCATGTACCGTTTTGGCTGAGGTGCAGTCACAAACAAGATAACAAACGAGAGTTTTAGTATATAGATGCTGCTGGGAATACGATTTACCTGTTGTGGTAGGATTAATTATTTATGTTTGTGAGAGTGAAGTGGGCTGCTTTATGCTGGAGAATGTTGAACTTGGGCGATTCTGGTCCTACATTTGTCTGAACTATATTCAACCTATCCTCCTGATTTGTAACTTGGGCGTTGGTTTGTACCTTCCCTTTTCCTATCCTCTCCCCTACCTGGTTCCACCTATCACCTACCAGCCTCCATCTCACCCCTCCCTCTCTCTTCAATGTACTGGTTATCTTCCCTCTGCACTCTCAGTCATAGAGTCATAGTGCGTGGAAAACAGGCCCTTCGGCCCAACTTGTCCTCGCCGACCAACATGCCCCATCTACACATGCCTCACCTGCCTGCTTTTGGCCCATATCCCTCTAAACCTACTCTATCCATGTATCAGTCTAAATGTTTCTTAAACATTGCGATAGTACCTGCCTCAACTACCTCATCCGGCAGCTTGTTCCACACACCCACCACCCTTTGTGTAAAAAAAGTTACCCCTCAGGGTCCCATCAAATCTTTGCCACCTCAGCTTAAACCTATGTCCTCTGCTTCTCAATTTCCCTACTCTGGGCAAAACACCGTGCGTTTGTCCGATCTATTCCTCTCATGATTTTGTACACCTCTACAAGATCACCCCTCATCCTCCTGCGCACCAAGGAATATAACCCCTAGCCTGCTCAATCTCTCCCTATAGCTCAGTCCCTCGAGTCCTGGCAACTTCCTGGTAAATCTTCACTAAACCCTTTCAAGCTTGACAACATCTTTCCTATAACTTAGGAAAAGTCCCTGGATGTCAGCCCGAAACATTGACCATCCCTTTGCTTGATCTGCTGAGCTCTTTCAGCAATTTATGTTTCGATGGGAATACTGAACGTCCTATATCATAAATGAATTGTGGACCTTAACCCGTGCTATGTGTCCCCTCTGTACAATGGTGTGAATTTTTGCTTTTAAAATGTCGCTGAGTGCAGTGCTCTGTGATGACAGATAATTTCCGTTGATGTGAGCTCCTGAACCACACTCAATGTCACCAGGCCTTTGATTTGTTAAGAGTATAAAACAATAAACAGCTGACTTTTCAGCAGTCTCCCAACATAGTGCCTTGTATCTGTACAGCAAACATGTTGGGTCATCAAGATTATCTTTTAAAATGTTTACTTTGTCTGATCGAGCTGCTGCCTCATGATGCCAAAGACCCGGGTTCAATCCTGACCTCGGGTGCTTCTCTGTGCAGTTTGAATGCAATCTCATTACCACGTGGGTTTCCTCTAGGTGCTCTGAAGATTAGAAATTAGTCTCTGTAAATTGCCCCAGTGTGTAGAGAGTGGATGCCAAAGTGGAATGACACAGAGCTAGTGTGAATGGGTGATCAATGGGCGATATGGGCTGAAGGGCCTGTTTCCACGCTGTATCTCTGAACTCTAAACGGAATTATTCATATTGGTGTGCCAATCTAAGGGGTGCTTCTATTTCTTAATCTTCAAAATTTGTGACCGGAATAATTATGCACAATAAGAAAAGGGATTTTATTGCCAACGTCCAATAACTATACTCATCATCATCTTTGGTGATGTCGAATATGATTGCCCTTCTGGTGGGTCCATTCTGTGATAAGTCCCTCAAGTTGGACATCTGTGCATGACATCTTTTAACATGGGGAGACTGGTAGATTGTTGCATCGATAGCCATCACACAGTCCTTGACAGAGACACACCCGGGTCCAATGACATAGACTCCATGATGGTTGGGATTCTCACTCTGGTACAGCCTTCTTCTGCCTTCTCAGCCATTGTAGTGCTCCACCTGTTTCACCATTGAGGTCCTCTTCATGGGCTGCACTTTTCAGGAACCTTCCCTTTGACCTGCCCACCATGGATGACCTTGCCTGCCGGAGCACAGGTCCAGATAGTTCGGCACAAGCCAGCTGGTGGCGACCCTCAAAGAATGACATCATAATAGACAATAGACAATAGGTGCAGGAGTAGGCCATTCAGCCCTTCGAGCCAGCACCGCCATTCAATGCGATCATGGCTGATCACTCTCAATCAGTACCCCGTTCCTGCCTTCTCCCCATACCCCCTCACTCCCCATATCCTTAAGAGCTCTATCCAGCTCTCTCTTGAAAGCATCCAACGAACTGGCCTCCACTGCCTTCTGAGGCAGAGAATTCCACACCTTCACCACTCTCTGACTGAAAAAGTTCTTCCTCATCTCCGTTCTAAATGGCCTACCCCTTATTCTTAAACTGTGGCCCCTTGTTCTGGACTCCCCCAACATTGGGAACATGTTTCCTGCCTCTAATGTGTCCAACCCCCTAATTATCTTATATGTTTCAATAAGATCCCCCCTCATCCTTCTAACAGTTACACAACGTTTGCTCTTTTCAGCTAGAATAGAGTTGCTGCCTTACAATGCCAGAGACCCATGTTTGATCCTGACTATGGGTGCTCTCTAAACGGAATTTGTATGTTCTCCCTGTGACTGCATAGGTTTTCCCCGGGTGCTCTTGTTTCCTCCCGCACTACAAAGACGTACAGGTTTGTAGGTTAATCGGCTTCGGTACAAATTGTAAATTGTCCCTAGTGTGTAGTGTTTGATAGTGTAATGGGGATCACTGGTCGGCGGTGACTTAGTGGGCTGAAGTGCCTATTCCTGCTTTGTATCTGTATCAGCGCATGTCAGGAGTTGTGGGCAGGGCCGTTTTTACAGCATTATGGGCCCCCGGGCAAAGCAGTGTACTGGGGCCCCTACCGTTACTCTCCCCCACCCCCTTTTCCCTACCAGCCCCCCCCTGTCGTGCCGGCGAAAAGCACTTACCGAAAAGCACAGCGATGGACTTAGGGTGCTACATTGTTGCGAAAAGTACTTACAGATTGCTGTGAGAAGCACTTAGTGACCGAAAATGTTGCGAAAAAAGCACTTATTGAACCTACATTTTTAAAGTAGTATTTATTTATTGCAAGGCACTTAACATGCACAGATCAGCATGGGGCCCCTATGCTCGTGGGGCCCCGGGCAAGTGCCCATCAGGCCCATGCGTTAAGACGGCCCTGGTTGTGGGGAGAAGGCAGGAGAATGAGGTTGAGAGGGAACGATAGATCAGCGGAGTAGACTTCATGGGCTGAATGGCCTAATTCTGCTCCTACAACTTATGAACTTATGACTTTATCTGTATCTATGCAGTTTCAGATGGGATCCTGCAGAATTAATACCTGTAGAACCCTTCTGGTTGCACGTGTTTACTGGTGCTGTTACTTGCAATGTTTTATTTCTTGAACATTTCACGTTTGAAAAAACATTGTGCATCTCTGGATGTGGAAATCTCCTTTGATACCCAGACCTCCTCCCACAATTTAATGCAATCAGCATTGTGATATTGATTTACTCTCTCTGTAAATACTGTCAAATGGCCGAGGGGCACTTTAAAATGTTTCTCTATTTCTAGCGATACATTGTGCATGCTTCTAGTAGTCAGCAAACGCTACCCAAAGGAAAACATATTTTCATTAGTATTCAGCAAAAATGCTACTGTCAAGAAATGCAGAACTCCGTTGACAGTGAGCTGGATTTTGATGTTCTATAGATCCATGTCAGAACTACACCCAACCTCAGGTGACAATGTTTGGGAATTGTACATGTAATATGTTTGCAGGTCTTGGGAAAAACTGAATAATAAGTTGCATACCCTGCAATTTCATCCCCCGGCTTCACAGACCTTAAACATCACAATTTTATTTCCTGAACAATTGAGCAGTACTTTTGTTGTATAGGAATGCAGGATAAGGACCATGTGGTCGTGCACTTTTCCTATTGAGTGCCCCCTGATTATGCATTTGTTCTAGCTGAAATATAAGAATAACAATGGTTTGAATCCCATATTGCAATTTATATATTCGTGTTGTTTTTAGTTGTATTAATTTTTTGTAATTTTTTATGATTGCCAATATTTTCATTTTTAACATTATATTAAACTTGAAAATAATATTCTTACTCAAAATGTTCTCTTTTATTCTTCATTTCCAATGCAGGTCAGTCTTTTTTTATCAACAAATCAGCTTGGCGAAGTGCACCAATGCTTTGCTTCAACTCTCTCCCTGCCCCCCACTGAAAAGAGTATTTGTAATGGTTTGCTTCCAGCTGTTGGTCACTTGCAGTGAGATTTTATCTGCTGTTGCTCATTTGAGTGCCAGATGTTTTATACCGGTTAAACAGCTCATTACCCTCTCGAGTAGCGTAAGGGATATTTATTGCAGGTGGTTTGTAATTGTTGACTATTATTGTTGCCAACATTGCCATTAATGAAGTGACATTCCATACAAAATATGCTATACTCTGACTTAGTTTGATGATCAATTTGAAGAAAATAAGTAATTTAAGTACCAAGGTGAGTTTCTATAACCAGTATTAATAGAATCATAGAGTCATACAGTATGGAAACTGACCCTTTGACCAAGTTTCCCATCTACACTAGTCCCACCTGCCTGTGTTTGGCCCATATCCCTCTATATCTTTCCTATTCATGTACCTGTAAAAACGTATTTTAAATGTTGTGAATACCTGCGTCAACTACCTCTTCTGGTGGCTCATTCCATATACCCACCACCCTTTGTGTGAAAAAGTTGCCCCTTAGGTTCCTATTAAATCTTTCTCCTCTCACCTTAAACCGATGTCCTCTGGTTATCGATTTCCACAACTCTAAGCAAAGGACTCTGTGCATTAACCTATTCTAATCCTCTCATGATCACCCCTCATCCTCCTGTGCTCCAAGTACCAGCCTGTTCAATCTCTCCCTAAAGCTCAGGCTCTCGAGTCCTGGCAACATCCTTGTAAATCTTCTCTACAGCCTTTCCAGCTTGACAACATCTTTCCTAGAAAATGGTGACTAAAAATGAACACAATCCTCCAAATGTGGCCTCACCAACATCTTATATAACTGCAACATGACCTCCCAACTGCTATACTCAATACTCTGACTGTCAGAAATACAAATCCTTCGGGAGATAAAACAAAGGATTTTCTTCAGTGCAATTGAAAGAAAAAAATTGTTTTCTATAAACCAGAAAGAATGCAGCAGATTTTCTGGAATTAGCACTGGGCAAAGTAGTCACCCCCACCAACCTTTCCGAGCCCCCCCCCCCTCACCTTCCCCCCCCCCCCCCTCACCTCCCCCCCCCCCCCCCCCTCACCTCAACCCCTGGAGAAGGAATTGGACAAAAAAGGACCATTTTCTAAATTGGGAAAATGAGGACGAATAGCAATAATGATAATTAATTTATCAATTATGGAGTCTAACAATATATTACTGTTAAAATCAGCATGGATTAAGATATCTGTGGCCATGGATTAGCCTTCTTGAGTAGACATTGTTTACAACATGCTTAATATTTTATTATTCGATAAGAATAAGATAAAAGCAAGTCCTTGAAAGTACCGATGATTGTAATGCATTGTTTTGATATTTAAAATTAGATTTACATTAGAAGTAATTCAGTTATCATCCAGATAGTTAGAGAGGGAAGATCTGTTTCCGATTTGAAAATGCCAAAACCTGTGTACCGAAACAGGTGTTTGATGTTTAAGCAAATTACTCAGATCATTAACAGCAGAGTAACAGGTTTTTATGATCCAATCTGTTCATTTGAAATCCGCTTAGATAAAAATATCTTTTGTGCCCTTGATAAACTCTTCCCTGCGTATAATATTTGTCATGTTTTATGGTGTGAGGAAGAATTAAAATAGGCAGATAGAAAATGAAAAGTGGTGATTTTATCTTTCTTCCATAAATTCATAAATGAAGAGTAATTAGCTTCCTATGTTAGGCCAATTCTGCCTACTAAACCGTGGTACGCAGGAATGACCTAACTCATTTTAACCATTTGGGACATTGGATCAAGAAGCACAGACACAAAACATTCAGGGAAATTTGCAACAATACACTATTTATATAGTTTAGAGATGCAGCGCAGAAACCGACCCTTTGGGCCACCGAGTCCACGACGACCATCGACCACCCTTTCACATGAGTTCTATGTTATCCACTTCCTACACACGAGAAGCAATTTACAGGGGACAATTAATCTACAAACCTGTATGTCTTTGAGTTGTGGGAGGAAACTGGAGCACCCCAAGGAAACCTTGGCGGTCACAGGGAGAACGTGCAAACTCCACGCACACTGCTCCCGAGGTCAGGTTTGAACCATGTTCTCTGGTGCTATAGGGCAGCAGGTAGCACCATTGTGTTACCTGGCACAGGTGGGGCCCATGTTTATATATTTAGGGTTAGCTTGATTTTTATGTCTTTTCAGTTAGTTGTGCAGTCCACTGTTGCATATCCATTTTAAAAATGAGAGATTTTCTTTTTAATTTTTAAATTAAATTTTGTGATCTGAATATCACTGCAAGGCTAGCACCGAATGCCCAACTGCTAACACAACTGAGTCGCATGCTCAGCCATTTCAGAGAGCTTTTAAATGGCAACCACGTGCGGTGGGTCGAGAGTTACTGGCAGATTTCCACACTGACCAATGTTTCTCCTGTTCTCCAATGTTGGTGACCATCATGAAGTGCTTAGAACCAGGAAGCCACATCGAGTGACAAGGACTTGAGCTCCTGGTGTTGGTCTGATTCTTGAATCTGTTTGTGTTCTTCCTTTTTAGATATTGTTGCCCTTCACTTCCATGTTAAATATTAGTGCCCATCTTAACATTTGATGAGGATCCTATGGACTATTGGCCCACATTTACGAACCTTCCAACACCCATTTCTTCTCTCCAGAGATGCTGCCTGTCCTGCGGAGTTACTCCAGCATTTTGTGTCTATCTTCAGTTTAAACCAGCATCTGCAGTTCCTTCCAACACTTTCCTCCTTGATTCTTCTAACTGCTTTGACGAACAGCTATGACTCCAGGTTACCGCTGTTGCTTCTGGTTTTGTAGTGAATGATGGTTCTTTTTATTTCTCCCCCTCTGCCCACTCCCCCAAAAAGTCTGACGAAGAGTTTCGACCCAAAACGTCTCCCATTCCTTCTCTCCAGAGATGCTGCCTGTCCTGCTGAGTCACTCCAACATTTTGTGTCTACCCCCAAAAGTACGTTGGGTCATATTACTACTTTAAAGGTGCCATTTTCATTGTTCCCTTTTCAAGTGTGATTTGTTAATTTTCATTGTCAACTTCAGGGTGCACCTAAATACTTGTTTTTGCACAGATTGGGAAATTAACACATTTATTCTATTTTGATGTACTTATATTTTTCCAGATGACAGTATTCATGTAATTGTTTCTTGTACATTATATAGAACTGCTGCTTCCACCTTCTCGTTCATTAACATTAATGAAGTAAGACATCGCACTGATTCACTTAATGCTGCCATTCATCCAACGTCTTCCAATGTAATAGTTGTGGCACGATTTTTAAAGCTTGGATAGATTAAATAGATGTGAGCACATCTTAACAATGTAAAAATGAACCAATTAAATAAGCAGGTTAAATAAACTTAAGAGTTTGAAAAAGCCACATGAATTGACATAAATTGTTGGGATGTTTATTTTATTATATTAGTTCTTGCTGTTTTTAACTGTTGCCATTTTGCCTCAAACAAGTTGATCCTTTAAACGTCTGCGAAGTGAATAAAGGTCTAACTTGTTCCTATTTAGAAAATAAGTTTATAAATTCTGGTTTGTACATGGCAAAGTATATTAAACATATGAACATTTGTTAATATGAACAATTAATGTAACAAAATATTTGGATAAAATCCACCTTAGGTATTTAATATTATGACGTTAAAGATGGTATTGGCATAGTGCCCTGGCATGGAGAGGGTAAAAGCATGATGCATTTACCCTCTGAAATCGAAAGGTATTGACCACATCAGAATTCCAGTTGCTTGATGTTGGAAGCATTGCTGGCATGCCAGGCCTGGGGTTTTACAGACTGAGACCAATAATTTGTCCTAAAACCCTTCACAACTAAAACAGTGATTAAGAATTTTACCAGGCCCATATATCTTACTTCTTCATTTATGTGGACGGACTGATAAAAATATAAAGCTGCTTTTACTTGTGGTTCTAAAAGTCAGCTGTGAGAGATAGATCAAGTACAGAAGTGCGAAAGCATATTTGATCATAAGGGTGCTGTCGTACATAGTTTGGAGTGGAGATCCAAAGATGTGAATTCAAATCCCATCACAATAGACAACAAATTTAAATTTGGTTCATTAAGTAAATGGGAATGAAAAAGCTAATATCTTTAATGATAACTCGCATACCAACAGATTGTCTTGTTCTGTAATGACCTCCAGGGAAGAAAATCCATTGGCTCTATCTACTATGTGAATCTAGACTCAGGTAATCAGGTTGGCTCTTAAGTGCCCTGTGAAATTGCCTACTAAACTGTTTGTTTGAACTAAATTTCAACCAAAGAGTATAATAAGCAAAAAAAAGAACAGTGCTCTAATTAAGGTAACAGATTGGAACATGAACATAGCTTCATCAACCCTTGTGAACCAAATCTTATGCATATAAATCATAGAATCACATAGTGTGGAAACGGGCCCTTCGGCCCAATTTACCCACACTGACCAACAAATGACCCAAGGAAGGGTGGAGCTCATAATGGCCCATTGTTTGCTGGGGAAGAGGTGATAACAGGGATGCAGGGAAACCACTTGCTTAAGTACAGCTCCAAAATTGTTTGATGTTTAACACCATCTAGTACAGCCTGCTTGGTTGGCATTCCATCTGTCTCTTTAAACACTATCGAACATAACAGTACAACGGTGGAACAGGTCATTCGGCCCATGATGTCCTCGCCCACCATAATGCCAATCTAAACTAATTTGTCATCTATTTCCTGCATGTTCATGTGTATGTCTAAATGCCTCTTAAATGTTACTATTGTATCTGGTTCCACCTTTTCCCCTGGCATCAAAGACTGTTTAAAAAAAAACTTGCCTTGAAGATCTCCTTTAAAGTTTCCCCTCTCACCTTAACCCTATTCCCTCTAGTATTTTTACTTCTAGCAGATTACTCCTTGGCCTCTAATACCCCAGAGAAAACAATCCAAGGATGCCCAATCTCCCCTTGTGGCTAATACAATCCAATCCAGGCAATGCCTTCATGAATCTTTGTCTGCACACTCAAAGGTTTCAAAGGTCTTTTATTGTCACATGTGCCAATTAAGGTACAGTGATATGCGAATTACCATACAACCATACGAAAAAAAAAGCAACAAAACACACAACTGCATAAAAGTTAACATAAACATCCACCACAGCGAATTCCCCACATTCCTTACTGTGATGGAAGGCAAAAAAAGTCCAAACTTCTTCCTCTTTATTTCTCCCACGGTCGGGGCAGTCGAACCATCCGTCAGGGCGATCGAAGCTCCCGCAGCTGGCGGTCAAATTCCCACGTCGGTGCGGTCGAAGCTCCCACGTCGGGGCGATCGAAGCTCCTGCGGCTTGGAGTTCCCAAAGTCGGTCCATCTTCCCTAACTCTCCCCCCCCCCCCTTAAAACAAGTAGAGAACTCTGAAAACATACATTTAACACATACTATTAAGACAGAACGAAGGTCGAGACAGACAGACTGTTGGTGAGGCAGCCATTGCTGGCGCCACCCGGTGGACATTCCCCAGTCACACATCTGTATCAAAACTCACCATTGTTCTTCATTGCGTTTAAAAATCTGCAACTCATTACCTTTGCGAGGATTGTGACAGTTTTTGGAGCAGTCTGACGCCAACGTTTCATAGGAAAATGAGTCGAGAGTCAAGACTGTTTTATTGTCACGTGTGAACATTGTGAACAATCCTGAACAATGAATTTCTTAATTGCAGCAGCACAACAGTTAAACGTAGTGCTCTGTAAGCATCATGCAACAAAAAAGAAGTTCAGTAGAAAAAAATAAACAAACAATAATAGTGCAAAGATGAAAGCAATGCCCACAAATCAATGTAGTTTGGAGCTTAGTTGGAGGTCTTAGCCTGATGGTTCTTGGGAAGAACCTGCTGCTGAACCTGAATGTTACAGTTTTCAGACTTTAATACCTTCCTCCCGATGGCAGGAGTGAAATGAGAGCGTGGCCAGGTTGATGATGATGCAGCGCCTCCTATAGATCCCTTTGATGGTTGGGAGGTCAATACCCATGATGGAGCCATGTTGTGTTCATAAGCACTGAATGTTGACATTACCAGCAATCTCCATATCTCATGAGAAGAACAACCAGCAAACTATTTCCTTTTATTGTGGAATTTTACTCCAGGTTTTCTTTTGCAATTTACAGTGCAATTGATTCAACGAAGCCTAAGTGTATCGGACTGTATGGTCACTGTCTATGAAGAGGAATGGAGATGGATTACTTGTCCATGAGTGAATTTTCCCAAATTTCCTTTCATTTAAATTAAAGATAAGAAAACTCGACAGGCTCCTTTACTTCTGTTCCCATGGCAATTTATTCTATCCAGATGCAGAAAAATGTGGACCATAATCTTTTAAATAAGTTAAAGAATCACAGGTGAAATGATAGTTTGTGAAATATCTGTCCGATCCCCAGAGGTAATTTAATGATACTCTGCGATATTACTCTGAAACTACAATTTATATTATTTGACCCTTACCACTTTGTTCCACAGCTGACAGATCCACCGGGCCAGAAGCATAAAAATTCATCATGATTCAGACTATTTTATTAGTCACTTATCATGACAATTGCCATTATCATTCTTCACCAGATTTTTATCCCGATCACTATTAAAGGGATTAATCATGTAATGGTAGCTTATTTTGCATTTATGGCAGATCATTCCAGATTCATTTAAGTGTAGAGACACCAAGAACTTCAGATGCTGAAATCTTGAGTAATTATTCATTTAAGAGTACATTTTCCATTTATTCACTGTTTGAACATAGTTTTAAATTCCTGATTTGCATCTATTATTCATTCCACAGACTTTTGAAATCCTGGGCAATAATCTTTCAGCTTTTAATTTTACTGCATTGAAAACCAGTTCAGTGCTGTGTCCTCTCATAACATAGAGCTTATGGGTAGCAATACTTATTGCTTTGCGTTAACCTATTTGTCAATGTCTTTTTGAAAACAGGATGAGCAAAGGTGCGCATTAAAATATTGCAGCAATATTCATTTATGCTGATTTTCAAAAACATTTTGTGGCTAAGTTAAGTGGCATTGAAAGTTATTTGAGTATTTTGATTAGCCTTATTGATTATAGCTTTATGTTACTAACACCTTTACCAAGATTCCTATTAATGCATATTCATGAACTTCAGTAAAACAATAAAAAATGTGTTGAACTTTAGTTTTAACTTTAGAGATACAGCTTGGAAACAGGTCCTTCGGCTCACCCAATCCACGCCGACCATTGATCACGTGTACACTAGTTCTATGTTATCCCACTTTATCATCCTACACATTGGGAGTAATTTACAGAAGCCAAATGATTTATAAACCTGCACATCTTTTGAATGTGGGAGGAAACTGGAGCACCTGGAGAAAACCCGTGAGGTTATAGAGAGAACGTAAACCTCCGCACAGACAGCACCAGTAGTCAGGGTCGAATCTGGGGCTCTGGCGAGCTCTGTGAGGCAGCAGCTCCACCTCTGCTACAATCATCAAACTTTATTTTTCTTGAAAAATTGTGGATATATTTCCTTTCTCCATTTTTAATTTCATGATGAACCCATTTCAAATTGTGATTGCACATTTAGCAATACTTAAATCTGCACTCAAACAAGTTGACCAGCGAAATGCACTGAAGGTACAGATCTTACCATGTAAAATAACGTATTAATTTTCCCTCTGATTATTTTTTTCAGAAATCCACCACCAACTTTATTGCACCCGGAAAGATGGTGTGAAGAATTCAACCACTTTATTTCACAGTATGTAATGCTTCCTCTAAATATATTTTGTCTAGAGTTAACTTTACAGCATTGAATTTATATAAAGGTGACAGCCAAACTGATTTTGCATAATCAATAAAACTTAAAATTAAGTATGACTATCTCTAAATATTCATAATGTACTTTAAAAGCATTTTTATTCAGGATATTTTTATTTCTTAAGTTCAGTCTGAACAAAATGACATCTACATTACCAGAAGTATTATTTATGTAATATAGTTTTTATTCATATGCATGAAGTAGGCAGAACTGTTAGCACCAGTATTTATTGCCTATCCCTCATTGCCCTTGAGTTTTTAGTGAGTTATCTTTTTAAACCATTGCAGTCTGTCTGGAACAGTTGCAGTCCTCCTGGTGAAGGTTACCCTGATGTATTATTGTATCTGATGACACAGCTAGAATGGTGATTTTAGTTTATTGTCATGTGTACAGGGTACAGTGAAAAGCTTTTGTTGCGTGCTAACCAGTCAAGTTTCCGCATTTCCAAGTAAGGGGGGAGTGTGATTTGGAAGAGGACCTGCAACTGGAATACCCATGCACCTGCTACCCTTCTTACAGTTACAGCATTCATGGAAATTAGCCCTTTGGCCCAATGACACAATGCCAGCCATCGGTTTTCACCAATCTCATTTGGCCTCTTGAAGAGACAGTTCTGAACTAAACTGGGGGGTCAATTGCATAGTTGGAAACCTTGGCAGGTCTTGCATGCTATTACTTCCTACAGGTTGAAACTGTAGCTCAATTGATAGTGAACCACCACTCCCAGACGTGCTCAATGCTTTCAATGTTAGCTTCGAAAGCGAGAACAATGATTCACGTTCATGGATTCTTGACAACCGGTGTTCTCAGTCTCTCAGGCCAACATCAGAAGATCCTTCTTGAGGGTGAACCCTTGGAAAACAACCTCTTACTACTATGGTCTGAGGTCCCCACCTGCCTTAAAAGGATATCCATGATAGGAACATAGAAACATAGAAAATAGGTGCAGGAGGAGGCCATTCGGTCCTTCGAGCCAGCACCGCCATTCATTGTGATCATGGCTGATCATCCACAATCAGTAACCCGTGCCTGCCTTCTCCCCATATCCCTTGATTCCACTAGCCCCTAGAGCTCTATCTAACCATCTCTTAATCCATCCAGTGATTTGGCCTCCACTGCCCTCTGTGGCAAAGAATTCCACAAATTCACAACTCTGGGTGAAAAGATTCTTTCTCACCTCAGTTTTAAATGGCCTCCCCTTTATTCTAAGACTGTGGGAACATTTTTCCTGCATCTAGCTTGTCCAGTCCTTTTATAATTTTATATGTTTCTATAAGATCCCCTCTCATCCTTCTAAACTCCAGTGAATACAAGCCTAGTCTTTTCAATCTTTCCTGATATGACAGACCCGCCATCCCAGGGATCTATCTCGTGAACCTACGCTGCACTGTGTCAATTACAAGGATGTCCTTCCTCAAATTAGGAGACCAAAACTGTACACAATACTCCAGATGTGGTCTTACCAGGACCCTATACAACTGCTGAAGAACCTCTTTACTCCTATACTGAAATCCTCTCGTTATGAAGGCCAACATGCCATTAGCTTTCTTCACTGCCTGCTGTACCTGCACGCTTACTTTCAGTGACTGGTGTACAAGGACACCCAGGTCTCACTGCACTTTCCCCTTACATAACCTGACACCATTGAGATAATAATCTGCCTTCTTGTTTTTGCCGCCAAAGTGGACAACCTCACATTTATCTACCTTATACTGCATCTGCCATGCATCTGCCCACTCACTCAACCTGTCCAGGTCACCCTGCAATCTCCTAGCATCCCCTTCGCAGTTCACACTGCCACCCAGCTTTGTATCATCTGCAAACTTGCTAGTGTTACTTCTAATTCCTTCATCCAAACCATAGGATGCCCAAGAAGAGCAAGGTGACATACTTTAATGATTGTTGACCATTGGCACTTGCATTGGTTGTAATGAAGTGCTTCGAGAGGTTGATTATGACCCAAATTAATCATGCTTCAGTAATGACCCGGACCCTCTTCAACACCTATTGCAATAATAGATCGTTGAGCGGATATGATTTTGTTGGCTCTTTATTCTGTGCTGGACCACTTGGCCAACTCCTAGCCTTTTCATGCTTGAAACAAAATGTGAATTTCTCCCATTTAGCTTTCAAATCAAATATTACTGGATTAACGGCGCTCATTGTAATTGATTTATTATTATCAGGCTTCCTCCTACATATGTAATAATCTTTGAGGGCTTGCTTGTAGATTTTGCTTTTTGTTTCATGCGGTTTTCTTGTATTCATTTTCTTTTCAAAACAAGCAAGCAACATTGGAAGGCAAGCAAGCAAGTCTTTTCAGAGACAATAGGTAATAAATAGTGGCGTTACCAATGACATCTAGTAAACATCCCTCACGCTGTACACTTAACTTGATTCATCAGTGTTTGAACACCTAAGTCACTTTCCAGCAAATGTAATTTTGTCTGGTTTCTTGTAGGAATATTTAAATAAACTACAAATGCAAAATAAACTGGTTACTCTTTTGTTTTCCATGATGAAATTATACCTCTAACCTAGTTCTAACAATTGATCCATTGATACTGATGCATTTGTTAGCAAATTAATGTTGACTGTTTTTTACAAACCAGAAAAACAGTGCACAATGTATATGACTGATTTTTTAATATATTGAAACTTTTCATAATGATGCCTCTCATTAAGCTGTGCAGTAAATTTATTGCTTGATTTACTCCTGATGGGCCTTAGCATTTTCCAGACAATTCATAATTCTTTGCCTTTTCAATGATGTGGATCATAGAAATGCACTTGGCCTTGCTCCAAAATCGTTGATGACTGATTTCTTGCCACTGAAAGGATATAGATTAAAACAGTAAATGCTATAAGGCTATTTGGACTGCCAACTCAATATTTTACCAGGTTCTTAATCTGGTCCCTGAGACTGGTGAGTTTATTCTGGACTTCTTCATTGCTGTGTAAGACTTTTGTGTCAATTGCTGGGGACCACTGCTAAAATGATGTCTGACCTCAGGCTGGATTGATTTGTTAATCTGATTTCCAAATGATAAATTAACTTTTATAGAACGGGAAGATTTAAACAGCATGATACCAATTTGCAATGGTATTTTAAACAATTTAACATACAGGGTATTATCAATTATTATGGACAGGCAGTTGAAAACAGCTGTTATTTTGTGTACAAGGCAAGCAACATTAAAATAGATTATCAGTTTTTTGTTTTTGATCATTTGAGCATGCCTTAGTTGGGATTTCCTGCTACATAAATAAGTACATTTGCTCCAATGTGCTGATCAAAACACAAAGTGCAGGAGTAACTCAGCAGGTCAGGCAGCATCTGTGGAGGGATAGAGGGAATGGATGGGTAACATTTCGGGTCAGGGCCCATCTTTAAACTTAAGACGAAGGGTCCCAAGCCATTACCTGTCTATTTCCTCCATGGACGCTGTCTGATTGACTGACACTGATACACTCCTATCTGTTTAGTGCTTGAAACCAAATGTCCAGTCTGTCCAGTGCTTTGCTCAAGGTTCCAGCATCTGCAGTTCATTCCGTCCCCAGTGCCATGATATTGTGCTAATCAAGTTACAGACTCAATTACATATTGTCTTGACCCATCCCTACTTATGAAATAAGTTCATAAGTGATAGGAGTAGAATTAGGCCATTCAGCTCATCAAGTCTACTCCGCCATTCAATCATGGCTGATCAACCACCGAGCAACCGTGCCATCCCTTTGCCTCACCTGGAAGGGCTGCTCCATGGATGGTGGCGAGGGAGAAGCTGTAGCAACAAGTGTTGCATCTCCTCCAACCTTATATTTTTTAGGAGGTGCCACACTTCTTCTTGCACCACTTCTCTCAGCACCGTCAAAGAACCTAAATAGCCGAAGGACCGCAACCTTTCAGTTGAGGCCAAGATTCTACCTCCTCCAATCTTGTCTACTGAGAGAAGTGTTTCTACATCAATCTCCCAATTCCACCACCTGACCCCTTCTGTCCTTCATCTCTCCTATGCTCTTAGGTTTACTAATGACCTTTGGGACCTGTCTCTTTATGTCAGATATTTTCCTCTCCGCTCTCAGTCTGGACTCAGGGTTTCTAACGCAAACACAACTCCAACCCCCTTCCCAACACAGATGCTGGTTAATAAATTGAATTCCACCAGCAATTTGTTTTTTCCTCCAGCTTCCAGTGTCCGCAGTCTCGCAAGTCTCAAATTTAAATGTGAGTAGCTCCTGAGTACTTATTTTCCTTCTATACAACCATGAATCAAGCTGTCAGTTGTTACAGTAATCTGAAGGCACATTTCAGAGTCCGGACAGAGATGTTGAAATCCGTAACTCCATGTTTTAATACCAGAAACAATTATTTCTGGTTCTGTTTCATTCAAAACCATGTGCCGTCTTTTCTCCAGTCTCTCCTGAAAAGGTAATATATCCTCATTCACTCTCTGTAGGAAAATAACTGCAGATGCTGGTACAAATCGAAAGTATCACAAAATGTTGGAGTAACTCAGCAGGTCAGGCAGCATCTCTGGAGAGAAGGAATGGGTGACGGTTCGGGTCGAGACCCTTCTTCAGACCTGAAGAAGGGTCTCGACCGGACACGTCACCCATTCCTTCTCTCCAGAGATGCTGCCTGACCTCATTCACTCTCTAATCAGTTAAAGGCATATTCCCGTGTGCATTTTCGTTATTCCCCCAACTAAAAGTAGATGAATGTGTACTGTCTTTCTAAAATATCTCATTTTGAAGCAACCCGATTTCCAAATTCAGTACATTAATCATGATAGATCTTCATACTTAAGGTATGAAACTGCAATATCCATAATGTGAAAGCCCTGCATGTTATTTGAGCTTCAATAAAGCATTTAATGTAAACAATTTATTTAACTTGCACATATCACTGAGATTATAGTGCTTGCTTTTCATTCCCTTGGTGTGAAAATTGACTAGTCTAAATATAGCCTGTTCATTTAGTTTTCTCATTTAGTAGCAGATTGATTTCTTTTAAGTGCTCTTGCAACCTGAGGAAGTTTTAACACCAAGTATAGATCTGCACTTCGATGGTCATCTTCTCTTTAAAAGTGAAGAGCTCTTCATCGCAAGCTGGGAAACTGAGCACATTTGGTGTGAATACTTCCAAATGTGCTCAGGCTGAGCACATTTGGTGTGAAGTAACTGAAAGACTCCTTGATGCTTTTGAGTTTATTGAACAATATATAGGGGAGACAGTCAAAACCTTTTTCCTTGGGTGAAAATGTCAAAAGTTAGGGCATAGCTTTAAGGTGAGAGGGGCTAAGTTGAAAGGAGATGTGTGGGGCAAACTCTTTACCCAGAGAGTGGTGGGTGTCTACAATGCATTGCCAGGGTAGTGGTGGACGCAGATACGACAGTGGCATTTAAGAAGCTTTTGGATAGGCACATGGATATACAGGGGATAGAGGGTTATGGATCACATGCAAGCAGAAGGGATTAGTTGAACTTGGCAAGATTGGCATGGGCATTGTGGACCAAAGGGTGGAACACTACTACAACCTCTACTCGAGAGAGAACACTGTGTCCCCCTCAGCCCTTGATGCCATCGAGTGCCTGCCGACCATGGATGAGTTAGATGGAGAGCCGACGGTAGAAGAGCTCAGCAAGGCCATTGACAGCCTGGCCTCAGGCAAGGCCCCAGGCAGCGACGGGATTCCCCCTGACCTGATCAAGCACTGCAAGACCTCCTTACTGCTTCCTTTGCATGAAGTCCTCTGCCAGTGCTGGCAAGAAGGAGCTGCACCGCAGGACATGAGGGATGCTACGATCATTACCCTCTACAAGTTCAAGGGCGAGAGAAGTGACTGCAACAACTACAGAGGCATCTCCCTCCTCAACATTGTCGGCAAGATCTTTGCTCGGGTCATCTTGATCCGCCTGCAGAAGCTGGCAGAACGTGTCTACCCAGAGTCACAGTGCGGTTTCCGAGCTGGAAGGTCAACAGTAGACATGGTCTTCTCCCTTTGCCAGCTCCAGGAGAAGTGCAGAGAACAACGGAAGCCCCTGTAAATTGCTTTCATTGACCTCACCAAGGCGTTTGACTTCGTCAGCAGAGATGGCCTATTCAAGGCTCTCCCAAAGATCGGCTGCCCACCAAAACTGCAGAGCATGATAGAATCCTTCCACATCAACACGAAGGGGACAGTGCCGTTCAATGGCAGTTTCTCTGAGCCCTTCGACATCCGCAGTGGCGTCAAACAAGGCTGCGTCCTCGCTCCCACACTCTTTGGGATTTTCTTCACTCAGCTCCTGAAACATGCCTTCAGCACCGCAACAGAGGGGATCTACCTGCGTACTAGATCAGACGGCAAGCTCTTCAACCTCACCCGCCTCCGAGTCAAGACAAAAGTATGTGAAGCTATCATCAGAGACATGTTGTTCACCGATGATGCAGCAGTTGTGTCCCACACCCAGGAGGAACTACAGTCATTGATGGACCGCTTCTATCAGGCTTGCAAGGACTTTGGGCTGACCATCAGCCTCAAGAAGACGAACGTCCTTGGACAGGATACAAAGGCACCACCTGTCATCACCATCAACAATTACGAACTCGATGCCATCCATCAGTTCACATACCTCGGCTCCACCATCACCGACAACCTCTCCTTGGACACAGATTGACAAGAGGATCGGGAAGGCAGCTACAACTCTCGCTCGCCTCACAACTCGAGTGTGGATCAATCCAAAGCTGACAGTGAAGAGAAAGATAGCAGTCTACAATGCCTGTGTCAACAGCATGCTGCTGTACGGCAGTGAGACATGGACAACATACGCCAGACTGGGGAGAAGACTCAACACCTTCCACCTTAGAAGCATCCGCCGTATCCTGGGTATATCCTGGCAAGACAGATTCTGTCTCGCGCTGGCCTTCCGAGTATGTACACTCTACTCAGGCAGCACAGGCTGCGGTGGCTGGGCCATGTCCACCGCATGGAGCATGGCTGTATCCCAAAAGACATCCTCTATGGAGAGCTGACATCTGGGAGGAGAACCATCTGCCGCCCCCAGCTACGTTGCAAGAGAGATTTGAAGGTGCTCGACATCGATGTGGAGTCCTGGGAGAGCCTTGCAGCTGACCGTACAAGGTGGAGTGGGAACCTCGAACCAACATCTGAAAACGGGGGAAGAGAAACTGATGAACGCAGCGGCAGAAAAGCGGGCACGCAGAAAGGAGCGCAGCAACTTCAACAGACCTGAGTCCACACACAAATGTGACCTTTGCGACAGAGACTGTCACTCCCGCAGTGGTCTCTTCAGCCACAAGCGACGCTGCTCCAGCCGAAGTGCAGAGCAAGCAGCCAACTACGATGCATCACCCATGGTCAGCCACGACCGAGGGGGCCTAAGAAGAGGGTTATGGATTAGTTGAACCATTAGCAGAAGGAATTAGTTGAACTTGGCAAGATTGACATGGACATTGTGGGCCAAAGGGCCTGTTTCTGTTGTCATTATCGATTGATGCAACATGCAAAATGGCCAGAATTGGAGGTGTGTGCAGAGATATTATGAGGGCTGCAGTACTCGAGGAGGTTGGGAAGATAAAAGGGGTTTATAAGAAATTTTGGAAACTCAAATGAGGCTTTTCATTGACAACTTTCTGGCTGGGAGCCTTTGAATTACTTGATCAAGAGGTAATAGGTATCATTTATCATAGAAGTGCCAGAGTATTTTGTACACTAAGATTTATGGAGAATAAAAGTGAGGCAGCCAGCCAGAGACATTGGTGAACCAGATCAAGAAGTAAGTAAACCCTGGATGAGCTGAGGTAGGGACAGGTTTGAACTGTGTTACCTGGAGACACAAGTAACTGCGGAAGCTGGTTTACAAAAAAAAGACACAGAGTACTGGAGTCATCAATGGGTCAATATCTCCAGATGCTCCCTGACCCGTTGAGTTACTCCAACACTTTGCATCTTTTTTTTTAACTATGTTATATGTTGGAAGAAGGGCATCTGATGCTAGACCAGACGATTGTAAATGGAATCTTCTCTATGGACCAAATACAAAATTAAGGTGGCAACTGGTCTGTATTGTAAGTAGAATATGTATTTTGCAATAGATGTGCAGATTATCACAAAGCCGTGACTACAATGTGTAGCTCATTGCACGGAATTTTAAGAGTGATATGTTTGTAGTTACTGGTGATTTTGCTATTCTGATTAAAATTCAGGTACTTGACGTTTGGTAAAATGAGTTATTAATATGACTTGTTCTGTAACTGCAAAGTCTGCATTCAGTGATATTTTTTCCTGGTTGTTAGACTTCCAATGTTGCCATCTGACTTACTAATAACAAAATGGCAGTTTACATCATTAAGGGACAGCAACACAAACAATGTTATCAGCAGCTGCAAGCTGCCTGCAGATTTTCAAGCCACATCATGCAGAACTATATGTAGGTGCCTGCTCTTGTTCGTGGGTAATAAATGCTTTATCCTCGGCTTCCAATTATGGCAGCAAATAGGTGCTCAGTGTGACAAAATGAAAATGGTGTTTAGATGCCGAGTTGCTAGATTGCAGCAAATGGCTGCAACCTATGGTTAATGTTGTAACGCTAATGAATTCTGAGAATTAATTTTCAGTTTAGAAAGCCTGATGAAGGCAGCCAGAATGTCAAACAAGATAAGGGATTCAGTGTCACAAGAGTTTGATTTTTTTTTGTTTTCTGCTGGTGGGCAATTGTTTCTGACTCTCTTAAATTAGAGATGGTAACATGGGCTATATCTTAAGCTGACTGCTGATGCCGGATATTAGCAAAACAAATTAATAATGACATACTATATAATATAAATATACAATTGTACTTTATTTGGGTAGAGCCCATAACCTTCTTAGAAAAAAATTACAATAAATATTAGAAGTGAAAATCATTTAATACCAAACACTGAATCAGAAATGTAACTAGTAATACTAAAATGCAGAAGTAACATAAATTTAAATATAAATTCATCAAAATTTTTTAAAACACAACTATTTTTATCTCAAATGTCTGTATGTTAAACATTAGCCGTGACATTCAGTTGTCGGCAGCTCTGATTAATTAATAAGCAAACCATGATTAATTTCTCTGGGTGTACTTGTTGATACTTTTATCAAATGGATGGACAATGGAGATAAGTTGCCATTTATTTTAGCGCCTTTGCTGCAATAAATAATGAGCACAAATAGCATCCAACAAAGCCTGCTTACATCATTGCCAGGAAAGTGCAGAAATAAAACATGAGATCGTGCCAACCAGTGACAAACTGTAGCTGTTGTGAACATAGAGGACGAGAAATAACCTCCTTGGAGGATAAGGTGTTAGAGCAATTGTGAAACTAGATGAGACACCAGTGGCTTATCATTTGTTGTATACTCATAGTTCAAGGAATGATGTTTTACACTCGTTCAATGGTAGGTGAAACTTATAAAATAATGTAAATCAAATTTGTTTCTATATCAGGTCTTGTTTGTCCTGCCTGTGCTTAACTTTGTACCATTTTGTAAAATAGAAAGCCAAAGGTTCTAAGTCAGAATAATCAAGTTAGTAGAGCTTGAATAAAGCATGTACCCCACATGGGTACTTTAAATGCAGGTTTTATTGTGAAGATGATTTCTATTAATACTTGGAGGGGAAATTATTTTACTATTTTAAGCAGCTGCCAAATGATATTCTAAAAAATACACAAAGTGCTGGAGTAACTCAGTTGGTCAAACAGCATCCCTGAAGAACTTGGATAGCTGGTGTTTTGGGTTGGGACCCTTCAGACCCGCTGCGTTATTCCAGCACTTTGTGTCTTTTTCTATAAAGCAGCTTCTGCTGTTACTTGTTTCTACAAATGATATTCTAAGTTTATAGTAAATGAACTATATAACTTGTATTTTATTTTCTATATACAGAATCTCAAGTAAAGTAATGCTAATGTTCCAGATTATTGATCCACGTTGAAATTTCCAAGCTATTAAAATTACTTTGTATTTTGATCTTTTTGATTCTACCATTTTTGGCTCTAAGATACAATTTTAGTTCATTTTCATTCATTACAGTACATTACTAAATGTTAAAATGATAAAGTGACATTTATTCTTCCCATAATACTTGCAGTATTTTGAAATTGTATTGGCTTTTTTAAAAACACAGTTAAATATCAAGAAACATGATCAAATAATGTACACTTTTGTATTCTACATTCTCAGTTTGCGTAAGGTATTTGAATGATATGATTCTCTGCATGGATAACACGGTATTTAAACCACATGCTTTTTCAGTATTTCTATTTGTCATTTCTTTGCCCCTTTTGCTAGATGCCTAATTAAGGATTTTGAAAAGCGTCCATCGGTTGCTGATTTATTGGACCACCCATTTATAAAGCAAGTTCATGGGAAATGCGTAACCCTACAGCAACAGCTAGCTAATCTGATCAAAATCCAACAAGAAGAATGCTCGTCAAAAACTAGGTATGGCGCAGTGCTATCAATGTATTGGTCTTGAATTGACAGATACAACGTGGAAACATGCCTTTCGGCTCACCGAGTCCTTGCCGATCATCGATCATCCGTTCACACTAGCTCGATGATGTTATCCCACTTTCGCATCCACTCCCTACACACCAGGGGCAGTTTATAGAGTCCAATTAATCTGCAAACTTGTGTGTGAGGGAACTGGAGCACCCTGAGTCACACGTGCTCACAGGGAGAATGTGCAAACTCCTCACAGACAACTCTCGAGGTCAGGATCAAACCTGAGTCTCTGGCGCTGTGAGGCAGCAGATCTACCAGCTACGCCACTCTGCCGCCCTCTATCATTTGGCAGAGATACTTCAAAATCGCTAGTAGTACTTGAACATACCATATAAATAAACAATGTTTCATAATCCTGGAAATACAAGTATATTGTTAAGCAATTCATAAGGTGTTACCTTTTATAACAGCGTACTTTAGGTCGGTCTATAGAAATGGTATTTCACCATTACAAAACTACACAGGAATAACTTGTACAATGCATCGGAAAAGGAAAAAGATAATTCCAGGAAACTCCTTTATTTTTTTTGTCACAAAATAAGAACATGACAATAATTCATGCAATGGTTCAAACGTTAGGAGTATAAATGTAGGAGTACCATCCCAATGCATAGTTGCACCAGCCGATCAGCAATGAGCTGTTTGAAGAAGAGTCCTGACCTGAAACATCACCCATCCTTTTTATCCAGAGATGCTGCCTGGCCCGTTGAGTTACTCCACAAGTTTATCTTTGGTATAAACCAGCAACTGTAGTTCTTTATTTCTACAGCAAAGAGCTTGGCTTTTTCCTGCTCCTGCACATCATCCTTTAGGCTTGCAGATGGTACTTTATGTCACTGGTTTATTTCAAAATTGCACCTTTAAAAAAAACAAAAAAACATAAAATACTTAGCATTTACAAAAGCTATATTGGCCTAATGAAACAGCTGAATCAAATGAGCATATCTTCACATTGTGAAATATTATTGTCTGCTCCTTACCTATGAATTTGTTGCCTTTGGCAACAATATTTTGCATAGCTAGAGAAGATACAGAGTGCTGGAGTAACTCAGTGGGCCAGGCAGCATCTCTGGAGGACATGGATAGGTAACGTTTTGGTCGGGACTTTTCGTCAGACTGATTATGTTGCAATACCTATAAATAGCCAGTGAGTGGCAGGATGCAGCAATGTATAAGAGGTTTCTGCTGAAATCATTTAAAAACACAGTGGTCTCAACTCACTGGCATCAGGGGAAGTGGGTTTAAGGATTATACTCTGCAGTCCATAAGAGAGCAATTTGGTTGAGGGGTTGTCACTGCAAAACTTAGCAGTGTCTGAAGCCCAAAGGACAGACACTACTGAGTGGCCTCTGCATGCTTGGCTAGCTTTGCCCTTGCAGAGTGTGCTTGCAAGGCCAAAATGTCACCTCTCCATATTCTCCAGAGATGCTGGCTGACCCGCTGAGTTACTCCAGCATTTTGTGTCTTTTTTTTATAAACCAGCATCTGCAGTTCCTTG